>NW_027466078.1:1570000-1727500 GCF_046127955.1 Nelusetta ayraudi
AAACACAATGATGAAATTAACGCGCTTGTCTGCAGAATCAAACTGAATTTTCCGCTGATTCTTGCCAATTGGGCCTTTGGATAGGAACTCTGTGTATAGGTTGCCTCTGAAAAACAATGCCAATGACCTTTTCCTTTTTTTTTTTTTTTTTTATCATTCCACGTTACTTGGATTTCTGAAGATTTTCTTCATCATAGTAGATCTTATCTTTATCTGTCGGTAGAAGTCTCAAAAAAGGGGTTGGAGAGTCCCAGGTACGTTTGTACATTGTGAAAGATTGTTTGGGTTTGAGACAATCTCCCTAATAATTTTGGTCTCCTCATCATCTACTGTGGGCGCTCCGGTCAGAGAGTCACAAGACAGCAGGACTCGGTGCACTCCGGGGACTGATTGGTGAACAGGCAGTAATGTGTGGTTTCTGGAATGATCACAAAATATATATTTATGGATATATAATTCAAATAACTCAATGCAAAAATAAATCTCCAACTGAACTCAGGAAAGAAATGACTTAGGTGCCGCATGGGCATTAACTCTGTAGGTTAAAATCCAAACAGAACAAAAACAACGGCCGCCAAGCCTATTTATAGGCCCCCAGAACCCCTTTAGCTGCCCAAATCACTGCCTGAGTAAATAAACAAAGAACACCGCCTGAGTAAATAAACAAAATAATACTGAACGGCACCATCTGATGGAAAACAAATAGTAATTCTGTACATTCATGTTTGTACTTAGTTTGCACGTCAATGTTTCAGACAGAAAAAAATGATGTGCATTTCCATGGATTCTCCGGTATCCCCTATTGTAGCCAACTTGTACATGGAGGAGGTTGAAAGAAAAGCCCTTGAGTGCTTCAGGGGGCACTCCCCCTAGTCATTGGTTCAGGTGCGTCGATGATACCTCGCTTAAAATCAAAACCCGCGAAGTGGAAGTGTAGCCGGTCTTGCTGCGGCACTGCCTCTGCTCCAACCTCTGTGCTGTGTCTTAGGTGTGAAGAACGATACGTGGGCATATAAGAGACGGACAACTTCTCCTTCTTCAGCCACATCAGCAAGAGCAAAGTGCAGCGAGCAGACCGTACAATGGCGCAAGAGCACCATCTTCTGGTCTGAACAAGTGGAGAACATGGCAACAATGGCAGAAATTAGCTTTTTTTTTTTTTTTTTCTAACAAGAATTTAATTGATCTACTCCTCTTATGGTCTTTATTTTCTCAAAATTCAGTTCATGCAAAAGAAAATGATGGCAGCCTAAAACATGAGAGGTGTCCAAAGAATGTACAAACAATGCCTATACTTTTATTATGACTGCACGTAAAATGCTTTGATAAAACATACAAATGCTTAATTTCCTGATGTCTTCTCACATCTGCTGTCACCGCTAGGAACTGAATATGAATATATCACGGGCAATTGCACTTTGTTTTCTGCTGTCTCCAATTTTACAATTTTATGCACTGAAAAAAGTATAAGACAATAAACAATGTTTACCTGCCTCTAAATCATTGCATTAATTCTTCATAGTTATGGATATAGTTAGAACGTTGGATCAGCTTTGAGCATAAAAGATCCACAACACAGAACACTGACTGCACAACGTTCTTTTTTTTTCTTTTTTCTTTTTCTTCCAACGGTTACCTACAGGCAGAACACGATCAAAGCCACAATGTAGGACATACTATTGGCTATTCAAACATGACAATCATAGATTCTGGCTTATAATTGGACAACGCCCCACAACAACAGATCTATAACTGCAGCTCAGCCCTCAGCTCAGTGCTTATTCCCTTTTCCCACTGCCGTGAGGTAAGGCATTCACCATTCTCCTGACTGCAACTAAGGAAATAAATCAATTTGTATAGGCATGTGAATATTTGTGTACATGTTAAATCGTGCTTTCCTACCGTCAAAATGCTGCTTCATATGTGCCTCAATATACCCGCAGCACCGTGTAGGATCGGACCAGACTAACAAAAGCTTTCGGCTCAGCTAATCTAAAAGAAATAACATTTCTATTCCGCCCCTGCACATGTCAAGTACAAGTTGCAGCTTGCCACCTGTTAGATTCAAAGGACTATGATAATAACTAATAGAACTACTGTGCAAATAAAAACATACAGAAATGCATTTGAAATATCTGTATTTACTGGACAAGACAGCTTCCTGGCAGGAAAGAGGCTTTGATTTGATTGTGAAGACAAAAAAAAAAAAAAATACAACCAATAAAGGAGCTCTCAAGAATGTCAACAGTTTTCACAGTATTGTGGCCAACTTGGCCAAGACAACTATGTACAGTAACAAACAGTCATGTCTTGAGGCACAGGTCAGTCAATATCAAGCAGCAAGTGCATTATACTCAATGTAGTATTATATAATAATACAATATAACAGATGGTGTCTTCTAACTGAGTTCACCACTGGGATGCAGAGGAGGAGAGGAGAGTCTACAGCTGCCGTCAGTGTAGGAGGACCTTCACACCAAGGCCTGTCCTGGAGAAGAACACCACGTTAGCAGCTCTAGTGGAGACCCTGGAGAAGACTGGACTCCAAGATGCTCCTGCTGATCACTGCTATGCTGGAGCTGGAGATGTGGCCTGTGATGTCTGCACTGGAAGGAAACTGAAGGCCCTCAAGTCCTGTCTGGACTGTCGGGCCTCCTACTGTTACTCTCACCTCCAGCCTCATCATGATGCTGCTCCCCTACAGAGACACAAGCTGGTGCAACCCAGCCAGCAACTCCGGGAGAACATTTGCCCTCGTCACGATGAGGTGATGAAGATGTTCTGCCGCACTGATCAGAAGATCATCTGTGGTTTATGCTGTGTGGATGATCATAAAGGTCACGACACAGTGGCAGCAGTAGCAGAGAGGACTGAGAGGCAGAGAGAGCTGGAGGAGACCAGGCAGAAGATCCAGCAGAAGATCCAGCACACAGAGGAAGAGCTGAAGGTGCTTCAGAAGGAGGTGGAGTCCATCAACGGCTCTGCTGATAAAGCAGTGAAGGACAGCGAGAAGATCCTCACCCAGATGATCCGTCTGCTGGAGAAAAGACGCTCTGAGGTGCAGCAGCAGGTCAGATCCACACAGGGGGCAGCAGTGAGTGGAGTCAAAGAGCTTGAGAAGAAGCTGGAGCAGGAGATGATGGAGCTGAAGAGGAGAGACGCTGAGCTGGAGAAGATCTCACACACACTGGACCACAGCCAGTTTCTCCACAGGTTCTCCTCACTGCCAGCACTCAGTCCGTCTCCAGACTCCTCCAGCCTGGAGATCCGTCCTCGGAGATACTTTGAGGATGTGGCAGCAGCTGTGACCAAACTGAGAGATGAAATACAGCAAGTTCTGATGGAGACTCAGACAAACATCTCATGGACAGTGAGCAACGTTGATGTTCTACTGAAGGTACCAGAACCCAGGAGCAGAGAGGACTTCCTCAGATGTTCACCTCAAATCACTCTGGATCCAAACACAGTGAACTAACATCTGTTATTATCTGAGGATAACAGAAAAGTGACACACATGATGGGAGTTCAGTCTTATTGTGATCATCCAGACAGATTCACTGACTGGGAGCAGGTCCTGAGTAGAGAGGGTCTGATTGGACGATGTTACTGGGAGGTGGAGTGGAGAGGGAGGGTTGAGGTAGCAGTGGCCTACAGGAACATCAGCAGAGGGTCAGAGGAAATGGAATTTGGATGCAATGACAAATCCTGGAGTTTATATTGTTACTCAGGTGGATATGGGTTTTATCACAACAGCATCAGGACTGATGTCTCAGGTCCTCAGTCCTCCAGAGTGGGAGTGTACCTGGACCACAGAGCAGGTCTTCTGTCCTTCTACAGTGTCTCTGGAACCATGGAGCTCCTCCACAGAGTCCAGACCTCCTTCACTCAGCCGCTACATGTTGGATACTGGGTTCCTTCAGGTTGTTCAGCTGAGTTGATGAAAGTGTGACTGAAGTCATCAGAGAGACTCTGAGCTGAATTCTCACCTTTGATTCTTCTTCTGTCTTCACGTTTGTTGCCCAGTGTCTCCGGCTGTCAATCACAGGGTGGGCGGGGCCTGGACGCCACTTCCTGTTTGTGCTCCTGGTGACTGTTTTCCACCTGATGTTTGTCTCCACGGCTGCTGGATGTTTGTGCCACATGTTTCTCTTCCTCTGCAGCCTATTCATCCCACAGATTAATAATGTGTCATTAGTCCACATGACAACTTTATTACTGTGGAAACACAGCTGAGGTCTGTTTCCACTCTGGACCTTTCCACCCTGACCTTTGACCTTTCAACAACTCATCCATCTGATCAACCTTCTGACTGTTGATCCGTTTGTCAACAATCAGATGAATGCATGTAAATATAGTGAGAGAATTTTGTCTTTTGATTCTGCTTGTTGGCTCAATGTGACAATAGTCAATCAATAAGCCATTAAATATGCCATCAGTCTGTATTGCACAACAATGTCAAGTCAATGATCAACTGTTGAATTGAAGCAATAAAGCAACAAGACAATCCAGATAGCAGTGGGAGTGTTTCCTGGCAGTGAACTGGTGCCAGCCAATGAGCTGAAGTGACTGATGTCAGGCTGCAGGACCAGCTGCTCACCACAGGGGGGAGGCAGAGAGTCAGCAGGAACTCAGTCCAAGGTCTCATTTTGGTTTCACACAGACCTCAAAGTTGTCTAGGAGAAATAAATGAAACAACTTTGAGAGCTCACCTTGGCAAAATCTTTCCTCCATGTTCCACCTGTGCATCTGACCCAATTACCCATTGTTTCCACCTGTGCCTTTTTACCCTGTGTGTTTAAATATCTGGAACTGCAATGGTTATTGAATTATAAATGAGACAAAAGAAGTTTCCCTCAAAATCTTTCATGGTTTTGATCCTTGCCAGATGTTTCTGTGGAGATTTCAGAAGGACGTCAATGAATCAGAAGGAAACCAGATCATTTGTTTTGCTCTTCTCCCTCTCTGCTGTTTTCTAGCAAGACTTTGAAAATGTTTTCACTCTTTCTTTCTTTGTTTTTAAAACTGAGCTCAAACATATTTCAATGAGTCAATATTCTGAAAGTAAAAAGCATCACAACCACTGACCTGTGTGACCTTGACCTCAAGTGATCTTTCATTTCTGCCTGTATATTTTCTTCTGTTAATGTTTTCGTTGTTTGGAAATTGTATTGTTTTCTTTATGCCTTTTGTGTATTAAACAAAATGAATGTGAAACAAAAAGAAAGATACATGAGAGGGAGGAAATTAAGATATTGGGACATCAGGATACATCTGTGGTGAGGTAGCACCTGACAGAGGCGCCTGTGGGCTGCCCCCTAGTGCCCAACTGGAGCTCCTGAATACTCTTTCATAAAATCTACTGAAGAGTGGAGCTGAAGGAAGTCTCCAAGCATTGCTTTGACTTTCTACACAACACAGGATGATTAGGAGCAAGTTTTGATTTTCTTCAAGTTTACAGACTGTAGGTGGCGCTAATGTTCCCTATAATGTGACATCTGGCATGTGACAACTTGAGTTGGACCTGAAGAAGTACAAGACAACCATGGAGGGAAGATTGAGTGATTCCAGAAACTGCAGGAAGGCTGTGATACATTTAGGGTACATATAGTGTGTGTGTGTGTGTGTGTGTGTGTGTGTGTATGTGTCTGTGCGTGTGCGCTCTTGGTGTTAGCCACCCTGCTGATATATAAGCAGCTCCTTCAGTTACAGGGTGAATCAACATCAGCAGGTTCAGCAGGTTGTTTCAGGTGCCGCATTTGTGGGCGTGTTTGCACCTGCATGTCATTAGCGCAAAAACCTTTGTGGATCCCCGCATCTGTGGCCACAATCTCGCCGCAAAACACGCCACATTTTACTGCTACGCGCCCTTCTTTGTGGATCTGCCCCTGAGTGGTGACTTTTAGCAGGAGGCTGTCAACACAGGGCTAACTCAGCTGCTTTGTGTTGGATGGTGAGTGGAGTGAAGCTGCTCCACTGGAGTCCAGGATGGAGATGAAGATGTGACAGTGGCAGAATGAGGAGCTTTGATCAGTGTGAAGGATTCATGCAGACAGTCAATCAACACAATCAACACATTGAACACACAAACACATCACATCCTTCCTTCATTGGGCAGCAGGCAATAAAACAGCAGTTGGATCAAAGATGCAGTGGAGTCCAAAGAGACGCCAGTGAAGGAACTCTGATCCAGTGGAGCTCCAAGCTGCAGTGACTTTACACACAACTGAGCATCATGTTGAGTTGAAGCAGCAGATCAGAGCAACACTGTCAGTCACAACAGGACGTGTTGACACTCAGTGGCTGGAACACACTGGAGTGTGAAGCTGCACTGAGTTCCCTTGGTGAGACTGAGTTCCCTTGGTGAGGACACTAGTGGAGACACTGAGAACCTGCTGATGAAGATGATGATGATAGTGGTGGTGGTGGTGATGATGATGATGGAAGCAGCTGATCAGCTTGTCGATTCTCTGCTCTCCTTCATTCAGTGTTCTCTCAGAGCTTGAGTGTGCAGTGGTGTCTTCAGTTCTGCAGTCCAGCCCCTCCCACCTCACACACCTGAGTAAGAACCACCTGAAGGATTCATCAGTGAAGCCACTGATGGATCTTGTCTACAGCAGAGACTATCAACTGGAGAGTGTGAGGTCAGTACTGGTTTGGAACCAGTGGATGATGGTTCCAGCACCAAAGCCAGTTGATCCCACAGCAGAGGTCCAGTGTTCCCAGTCACAGTGTGAGAGGAGGATGGTGACGTCCAGTTGCTCCTCATTCATCCAACATCTGCTGCCAAACTGCTTCTTCTCTCAGTTCACCACCTCAGTTCATCTTCATCAGGCCTCAGTATCAGTCCAACACTCCATGGCCACATGACCTTCATATGTTCCACACTTGACATGTGACTGAGAGTCTGCTTCTTCTCACCAGTCACTCCATCATCTCCATCAACAGTCAACGTCTCTGTGATGATGCGTTCAAGGACCGTGAGTCCTGACTGCTGCTGTCTCTTCTTCTCTCTACAGGTGGAGGTGGGATGATTATTGAGGGAGTGTGGAGGGGCAAAGTGGCCTCCCCACGAAAAAGGGGATCTGGACCGACCGGATTGAGGTGGTGGAGTAGAAGGAGGAGGAGGCAGCGTCAATTGCAGGAAGAAATTAAGTTTTATTCTTTTAACCCAAAAACCATAAATAAGCGACAGGAGACAGCTTCACAGTCCCCTAGTCTCTCACCAGACTAGTCGGCTCTCCCTCCCACACCAAAATGAGCGCCCCTTATAGTGGGCAGCATCCTAGGGCCAATTGGGCCACCCCACTAACCGTGGTGACCTCGACACAGTCGAACATTTCCAAAACAAAACAACAACAAAGAAATACATCCTTCAATAAACACAATCCAATCCCCCTAAACATACAAACCCTTAAATACAAATAAACCCCACATCCCTTAATTACCGTATTTTCCGCACTATAAGGCGCACTTAAAAGTCTTGTTTTTTTCAAAAAACGACAGTGCGCCTTATATATGGATTGATTCTGGTTGTGCTTGCTGACGTCGAAGCGATTTTGAGAGGTACACTGTCCCAACAGTGTCTGGAAGTATCGATGTTTTGTTTCATTGTTGTTTTCTTTAAAAACACGCAAAAACTACCTGGGTTGTCGTGCGATCTTGCAATCCTCGCGTGAACCGATCGAGACGCTCTGCTTGTAAAACGCGTCCTGTGTGGGAGGGTGCTGTAGCGTCAACGCGGTCGGTCTATCGCGTAGATGAAGTGAGACAGTGTTCAGGAGTCCGGCGGTGCTGTAGAATCAAGCACTGATGGAACGTAATCGAACACCTTCCGAACCGTGGTAGAGAACCTCCGGTGGATTTCAACTCGCGTTGGTAACATATTTCTAGCGGTATCATTCTGTTTTTTATTTGTTACAAACAAGTTTTAGGGTTACTGTGAACGCAGTTAATAAAGTCTGACGGACTTATCTCTGATTCTTTTGTTTCGCTTAATGCGCCTTATAATGCGGTGCGCCTTATAGTGCGGAAAATGCGGATGCAGGTGAGGTGTGGGTGAGCAGCATGGTGAGATATGATGGTGTGAGATGATTGACCAGTGCACAAACTGTTACAGGTTGGGAAATGGGACAGAATGGGAGTCGCGGTGCTCCGCGCTCCCGACACCGACACCCTGCTCACGCCACCCATTCCTCCGCCCCAAAGCACGGCAGGGCACAAGAACAATATGAAATACAAAATAAAAATCCCCTACACAACCGTGTGTGCCACTTTGTGTGTGTGTGCTTGTGTGTGCGTGCGTGTGCGTGCGCACGCGTAAAACAGCGTCTCTTTCGCTCGCTCTCCCGTGTGGGCAACGCCACGCTGCCGCGTCCTCGTGGGGGAGACAGTGAGAAGGGGAGGCGGAGATCGCTCACTTTCTCACAGGGAGGATGAGGAGGAGAGTGAAGAGGAGCACTCCAACTAGTGGTGGCTGATAGAACCACAACTACTGGAGATGAGTGACACACCGAGGCTCTGCCCCTCCTCCACCTGCAAGCTACACACACACGAGTCGTGCTCCAAGTGGACACTCTAACACTGTGTGGGCGTGTCACGACCTTTGACCCCAGTGGAGCCTGGTGGCTGGCGGACTGGTTCTCCCTACAAGCTGCTGTGGTTACTGGGAGAGACGTCCCAGAAGCCACTGGTGCACTGGAGGTCAACCATGACTGACTGCTGTCCTCCTCTCTGGACGCCACAATCTGAAGTGAATCCAAACTTTTGGAGGCCATTAATGAAACAAAACATTTGTTGATTCATTTTTGAAAAACATTCAAAGGTTGTGACAGAATCATCTGGAGTGAACTGACCAGAGGTCAAAGGTCAGAGGTTTGACTAACTACAAAGACCATAATTAATTAGATTATTTTCTTTAATCGAGTCCCAGCACTAATAAATATATATTTGTATGCGTACCCCTATAAGTCCATCAATGTTTAATGCACCTTTTTTCTTGAGCAGTATCACTAAATCTCCACCTGCTTGTCTTTGCATGTTTAGGTAGATTGATATCTATGTAGATCTATGTTAGTAGCTTCAATGTGCTGTGAAATGTGGCATCTTCACCAATACTTGTATCATTTGACTCAGGTGTCTCACCTCAGCAACAATCACAATTGTTGCTTCTTCATGTTGTTCTTTGATTTCTTGTCGTTTTATTTCTTTAGCAGCAGTGAAGCCCACACCACATCTATATTCATCATATGTATACAGCGTAGGATGATCCACCATCTCCAGTGTCGGGACAGCCTTCTCATTGGCCTTCTCTTGGAGTGCCAGACCCCGTCCCCAACCTTCAACTAGTGGATTTACTTCATTGACTTTAGTTCAGGTTCAGATTTTCCTTGTGGTTCTTCTTTGGTTCTGATTGTCTTCGTCCTCCCTCCAGAACTTCGTCTAGGACTGATTCCAGTGTTTTCAATAAAGAGCTAAACACCCTGGTGGTTCTGGATGGTTCTGGATGTTTCTAAGAGTTAAATTCCCTGGTGGTTCTGGATAGTTCTATGGGGTTCTAAGAGCTAAAAACCGTGGCGGTTCTGGATGGTTCTAAGAGCTCAACAACCTGGTGGTTCTGGATGGTTCTAGGGGGTTCTAAGAGCTCAACACCCTGGTGGGGCTTCACAGACACTGATGTGGTTGCAACTTTGCTTCATTGTCCATTGACATTAAAGGTGACCTATTCTACTCATTTTGGGGCCTTTGTATTTGATGTCTGGCTCCTCCAGAGCAGCAACACATGATTCCCAGCACTGAAAGCTTTGTAGATCTGTGTATCTCGCTGCATCGCTTCCTCCTATTTCCTGCATCCTGTGAAAACTGTTTTGCTTCACTCCACCCCCGGCCTCCTCCGTGTCTGCCTCCCACCCAGACCACTGCGCTGTGATTGGTCAGACTCTCGGTGTGGGAGTTGAGAGTAAAGGAGTGGAAAATCACAGCGATCACAGCAGGGAAGGAGCATGGGGAGTCTGAGTACCAATCAGAACATTCAAAGAAAGAAGCACACTAGCAGGTTGGAAGAGAGTAGTTCAGATGAAGGCAATAGAGTAACACGCAAAAAGGTTTCGAAGGGGGAGTTTCAAATTATTCTGAGCTACAGGAAGAGGACGAACACATCAAACTAAGCCCCATAGCGCTGACCAGAGAACTAAGAAAGAAACTTGGTGAAGTGGAAATGGGAAAATCTGGTGGCATGGAAACTTATTGGTCATGTGTCAAACGGAGGAGCAGAGAAATAAAGCCATGCAGGTGGAAAGTATATGCAAGAAGGTGGTGGCTGAAGGAATGGTATTAGGGCTAGAAATGGGTCAGAACCGGGATTCCAGTAGATGAAGACTTGGAGAAAGTAAAAAGGAGTCTGAGTGGAGGAGAGGTCAATTCAGACTGCAAACAACAGGTCATGGGCAAAGACAAGATAGCATGGCAGTCCTTCTGTAATCTCCAGGGTCCATTCTCCCAGAGAGACTTCAAATAGGGTGCATGAGCTTCCCAGTTAGGTCTGATATTCCACCACCACTTAGATGCCATCAATGCCAAAGATATGGACACATAGCTGCAGTTTGCAAAGGAAAACAGAGATCATAGGTTGGAAGAATGTGAAGAGGGAGCGCAAGATAAATGTTGCACTGGTGGGGGACAACACAGGGTGACATATGGTGGTTGCCAAGCTATAGACAGAAGGCAATAAAAGCAACTCCAATCAAAAGAGCCAGCAACTGAAGCTATGCAGAGGCAGTGAAGAGAGTAAATGAGCAAAGATGATTAGAGAAAATGATTGAGGTTCAACACAATGTAAGACAAGAAGGGGATGAGGCATTAGAGGTGGGAAAAGTGCTTTTGTTGATGGCCTACATAATAAAGTGTACTGATCAAGTCAAAGACAAAACAGAGGAGATGAGAATAATTGTAAAGGGGGCTGAAAAGTATTTGGGAATGAGGGAGGCATCCTGTGAAGATATCAGTAGAAAACTGGAGGCTGACAAGAAAGCAGGGGCAGCAAATGAAAAGACAGACTGATTATATTACAATGCAACACTAGAGGTCTCATAGCAAATGGTCAAGAGCTAAAAGCTTTGATTAGAGACTTTAAGAAAGCAGCAGACATCTGCTGCATTCAAGAAACATGGCTGAAAGCAGTATTGGATTTGACCATTGAAGGTTCTGATAGTGTGCGTAGAGATAGAGGAGAGGCAAATGGTGGTGGGTGTGTAATGTTGATGCAACAAGATACACAATACAGTGTGGTGGGCAAAGGAAGGCAAATGGAATATAGAGTCATTGAAATTTGGGCAAAAGAGGCAAATATGAAAAGAGTTCATTTTTATAATGCAGCCAACAGTAGGTGGTCAGAAGCCTTGGATGAACTGGCAGATTATCTAGAGGGCAAAGTGATATGTGGTGGGGATTTGAATGCACATAGCACTTTATGGGACAGTAAAAATGATAGCAATGGAGCGCTGGTAGAAGAATGAATGGAGACTAAAAATCTGCTGTGTCTTAATGACGGAAGAGGGACAAGAGTTGATGTTAGAACAGGGACAGAATCAGCGAAAAAGCTCTATAGGAAGTGACCATGAGCCAATAATGATAGAAGTGCCATTGAATCTACAACACCAAGATATAGGGAGAGCACAGGCGCGCTCATTTAGTGGTGCTGAGTGGGAGAAATTTAGGCACATTAGTCATAAAGACATTGGACAAATTCATCCAAGTCTTGATATTGATAGCTTGAATCAGGGGTGTCCAAATAACAGTGGTCTGCCCGCAAGAAATGTTATAAATAGAATAGAATATGGCCCGCACTTCAACTTTTGCCTGAGTGTATTGCACTTCTTAGTGTTAACACCAGGGGGAGTGGCTCCCACTGAGTGCAATGCCGTTCCCACTTTAGGTGAGTAGAAAATATATCCACAGTACCCTTGTGTTAATAAGCATGCATGTGCAGGTACACATGCGACAAATATCAATAATGCGCATCAATTCTGTCACTGCCCTGCTTTTGCACACCACTTTCTTATGCTTTTTCCTTGTTAACACACAGAGTAGAGTACACACCGCTGTGCACAGTGTACACACTGCACACGCAAAGTCAGCTGATCTCATCTGATGCAGATTTGCTCCTTGATCGAGTGACATCTGTCCGGATCTTTGGCACGAGTGGCATCGGATCAGCACCACAGCTGGATGGCCCGGTTTACACACCCAGCGCAGCTGATACTCAGCAGAATAATTGACTATTTAATACACTAACGTTAAGGCTATATAGCTCATTTCTAGCAAGTGGCCCAGCCGCTCCTATATTTTTATGTATGTGGCCCTCAGTGAGAAAAGTTTGGACGCCCCTGGGTTAAATGAATATATTTGTGCAGCTATTTTAAAAGCTGCCAAGAAAGCTACGAAGTTAAAGGGAGTTGGGCAAAGAAAGAAGGTTGTTCCATGGTGGACAGTGATGTGCACATCGATATCGTTATCGATATATCCATCGCTAATCAGAGTAAAACATCGTATCGACATGCGTACACTTTTTTTGCTTTTGTTTTTTAACCACAACCGTGCAGCTTACTTCTGACTATTGGACAAGCCAAAGCCCACTGCAGCAGTGCATGGAAGAGCAGAGAAATGGCGGTGGCCGGAGGAGAGTCTGATTGGTTAAGCGTTAAAAGGAAACGTAGCGTTGTGTGGTCATATTTCTCACCAGTGGACAAAAACCTTGCGCAATGCCATTTGTGTGACAAAAGAGTGTCGCACAGGAGCAACACCAGCAACCCGTTTTCACATTTGAAGAGCACGCACCCAACAGCACATAAGGTTTATAAAGTTAGGCTAGTGGATTTGGCTCGGCTTGAACCTGTTTAGAGGAGCGACACGCAACCCCTCTTGATTTGTAGGAAGCTGAAACCAAGCAGTTGCAAGTCCAGGATTCCTCTCCTTCTACTCCAGTTCCTCAAAAGACGTTGCAGGAGAGCTTTCTTGGACAAAGCAAATACCCAGGTGGGTACAGGTAGTAAGAAAGTGCTTTTCGAATACTTTTCCCGTCATAAAGTTACTGTTACTGTTTTAATTTGAATCATAGATTCACTGAAATGAATATAATGAATGGGAATGAATCCTATTCTTCACTCAAATACAGTGTTTTTCTTACCAAGAAGACAGTGCTGTCTGCATAACTTGTGGCTTCATCTTTGACCTTATTAGACCAATTGTTGATAACATCTGTGTAGATTATTGTCAACTATTCTTTACTTTGTTTAAAAAATATGTATGTGTATTTAGAACTCAGCTGAATGGAAATTCAAATCTTTTTCAGATGATTCCCAAAGAGCACAGGACATCACAAGAAGCCTCTCTAAGATGATAGTTACTGACATGCAGCCCATCTCAATTGTGGAGGATCCGGGCTTCATCAAGTTTATGAAGGTGCTTGAGCCACGCTATCGTCTACCTGGACGGAAGACCCTGATGACAATACAAATACCACATTTGTATACTGAGGTGAAAACAGCAGTGAAATAATTTTTATACAGAGCTTCTAGTGTTGTCTTAACCACTGACATGTGGACCTCCCGGGCAACTCAAGCCTTTTTGACAGTGACAGCACACTGTATAGATGGGGAGTGGGAAATCCAGGCTTACACCCTGGACACTGTCATTGTTGTAGAGGATCACACTGGTGACAGAGATCACAGATTGTGGAGGACTGGGGCAGAAACAATAAAATACATGCAGTTGTTGCCGATAATGCACCCAACATGGTCAAAGCTGTCAGGACCAACATGTGGAAACATATTCCATGTTACGCTCACTCATTACATCTCGTAGTCAAAGACTCAATGAAGTCTGACCAGAGTTTGATGTCAGTAATTGAAAAGTGTAGCGCTGTTGTGAGTGTTGGGTATATTTCCACCATAGCTCCAAAGCAACAGAAATGCTTGAAAAACAACAAGATGCATTGAGACTGAAAGAAAAGAAATTGAAGCAGTCAGTCGAGACAAGATGGAACAGTGTCTGGAACAATGTTGGAGAGGCAAAGTGCTGTCTGAACAGCAACAAGCTGCTAAGACAGCACTTTGCCTCCTTGGTAAAGCCAACCTCTGTCTTAGTGAGGAAGACTGGCATTCTATTAGCCAGGCTATTGAAGCCCTCAAGCCATTTGAAGAGGTCACTAGAGAAGTGTCCGCAGATAAAAATGCCACACTTTCTAAAGTTATACCTCTGCTGTCTCTGCTCCAAAGAGCAAGTGCGTCTGCTGGGCCCAACGCTAATATACTGGCGTCACACCTTGCAGAGAATTGCAGGAGGCATTTTTCCAAGCAGAGAGCAGAACTCTATTCTGGCAGCCAGCACTTTATTAGACCCTACATTCAAAAATGTGGTCTTTTCAGACAATGGAAATGTTGAATCTATGAGGTCCAAGCTCATCGGTGAGATGCAGAAAGAACACCACACAGAAAAGCATGCCAGTGATGCCCCAGTTTCCAATAACCTGTCTGTCAGTGTATCAACCTTCTCAGTGTTGCAAGCTTCTCCTACTCCTTCAACTTCAAGGTTATGGCAGGACATTGACATGCAGGTTTGGGCTTTAGAGGGAAATGGCACAGTCAACACTGACGCATACATCCAAATAAACCAACGCATGGAGGATAAAGTGATGGCCAGGAAAGAGGACCCTTTGGGTTGGTGGAAGAAAAACGAGCAGTCACTTCCAATGCTCAGCAAACTGGCCAAGAAACACCTCACTGTTGCAAGCAGTGTTTGGTCACAAAGACTGTTTTCAAAGGCAGGGGAGTTACTCAGTGTTAAGAGAAACAGACTGAAAGCAAAAACATGTGAACATGCTCTTATTCTGAAACTCAAATTTAAAGCTTGTGAGCAGTTAAGAGAAAAAACAAACACACACTCACACACACTCTACACATGTAGCACACATAAGTATGCCCATGGTTGTGTTAGGGAGATACAGTAGGTGGTCTTGCAGAACTGACCAATCATCATGTTCGCGTTCCTTCTTGTTGTATTGTTTGTTTGTTTTTTTTTGTTTCGTTTTTTCCTGTGTACAGTCCGCCGCTCACTGGCCAAGATGGCATCGGCAAGGTTAGACATAGTTTGATTTTGTTCACTAAGTAGTGGCTTCTTATAGATTCATTTTTCTTTTGTCTTACGTTGTTGACATGGTTTGGTGGAGCTTCCGCCTTCCCCAGAAGTGGCACAACATGGCATGTGTGACGCATTTTATCAGCAGATGTTACGGAGGCGTGACCAACACCTGGCACACCTGAAGCAGTATCCAGGAGAGGTGAACGAGCAGCGGGAGTGTCCTTCACACTCCTCCATAACATCTGCTGATAAGACGCGTCACGCATGCCATCTTGTGACACTTCTGGGGAAGTGTCAACAAGGTAAGACAACCAAAAAAAAAACCATGTCTCAAAAAACAAACAAACTAAGTGTAACACTATCTAATACCGGTTGGTTGGAATAGATGTGTGAGTTCCACCCCAAAAAACACACGATGAAGAGCAGTGATGTTTTGGAAAGAATTATAATCAACTAACCCAAAGATACAGACTTTGCCATCACAATACTGGAAAAACAATGAAATAAAATAAAATCAAAATCAAGTTGGACACAATAATCAATAAACACAGTTGTCAAAATCCAGTGATCAACCAATACAAACACATTCACACCTCGATTTCACATTCAAAAATAAACTCTGAGATCTCAGGAAAAAAAAAAGTAATAAAACCCAAAATGTCTTCTCTGTAAATAACAGGGATAAAAAAAAAAAAAAAGAAAAAAAAAAAGAAAATGAGTGCACTCAAAAAAAAAGAAAAATCCTACCACCCTCTCTCAGTGCAGGTCCAGTCAGTACGGTAGGAGCAGGTGGTGTCCAAGATGAAAAAATGGATCAGTTGCAGCAGGAGACGGTGGACGGCAGCTACGTGATCCAGCAGGACTCCAACCCAAGGAAAAAAACCAGCCGGGAACAACTTTCTGATGTCTTTTGGACGGCAACAAACGGAACGACAGTCACACAGGAACTTGGAACGCCCCTGGTCCTCTGTTGTCTGTATTTTAATTGTGATCAAATCTTCTTCTAATCTTCTTAATTGTTCTCATAATTTTCAATAAAACAGCTCTCTTCACTCGCACGACCACATGGACATGCACCGCAGGCAGGGAGGGAGGAGAGAAAAAAACGCTCAAAGATCATCCCGAATTGAGAGGATCACTCCCCATATCCCCAGCGCACCGGAACAGAATAAATCACCGCTACCTGCCTTAAAGGGGCAGTAACACTGTGGTTCATATATATAAATATATATATATATATATATTTATATATATATATATATATATATATATATATATATATATATATATATATATATATATATATATATATATATATATATATATATATATATATATATATATATATATGTATATATATATATATATATATATATATATATATATATATATATATATATATATATAAAATGTTTTTCAAAGGTTTTGTTTTTCATTGTCATTTTAAGTTATACTTATCCATAATTATTTCTTTTTACAAAGTGTATTATATTTTGTATCTTTTTTTATTGAATGACTTTTATTTAGTTATGATTTATATTTTTATTTATTGCACTTTATTCTTATTTATATTAATTTAAATTTGATGGCACTTTTTCTTTCATTGTTTTTCATTTTTTTTGTAATAAATATATTAAAGGCCACACATGTCTTGTGATTTTCAACTTTGTTTTAACTGAAAAAAAAAATACAAACTAAAAAGATCTCGCAATATCGACCTCAAAACTATCGAATATCGTATCGAATTTGAAAATGACATTATTGCCCATCACTAATGGTGGACAACAGAGTGTGATGAGGCAATTAAAAGCAGAAATAAGGCATTGAAAGTCTTCAAACAGAATCATAATGATCAGAGTCTTATTGAATATCAAAGATCACAAGACAGGGTAGGAAGAATCATAAAGTGTGCAAAGAAAGAGTATTGGCAAAGGTTTTGTAACTCAGTAGGGAGGGAAACAGAAATACCAAGAATATGGGCAATGATTCAAAGAATGAATGGGCTTAAAAAGGAGTTCAGATGGCCTGTTTTAAAAGAGGCTAACAAAGCAGTGGTAAGAGAGAAGGAAAAAGCTGAAATGTTGGTTAAAACATTTAGAAGAATTCATAGTTGAGAAAATATTAGTGAAGAAGGGAAAAGGACAATAAGGTAGAATGAAGCTTTGTTGCACTGTGAAGGGGAAACAGAGGAGTTCATTAATGCACCATTTACTAAAGCACAATTGAACGGAACTTTAAAGAGGACAACGCCATCAGCTCCAGGTAAGGATCAAGTATGTTATATAATGATAAATCACCTTTAAGTTAGAGCAGGAAATGAGTACTCAGAAAGTGTTAGGCTGGAGAATGGAACGCCACAAGGGAGGATTGTGATGGGATACAAAGAAGGCCAGAAGCTATTTTAAAAGTAGAGAAATGGGCCAATATGGGGATTTAGATTGTTTTAGTTGATAAAAGCAAAGCAATTATTTTTACAAGGAAAAGAATTTGGAAGTAGGTTCAGTTCAAATGATATCATCAGGATTTGGAGAAGGTTCAGCACTTTAATGGACAATAAATGATTGGGTTCATTTCCAGGGCCATAGTCAGGATCATCCAGCACAAGTTACTTTAAAAGCATGCTGTGAGAAGGAGAGGAGGAGAACAAAGAGCTTTGGATGGACAGTGAGAGAAAAAGCAAAACAACAGCAGATAGATGAGCTACAGATCAGCCCAGCAGTGCCCATATAGCACTAATACTGCCATGGTTCTTTCCAGAGTTTACTGTGGATCTATCAATATTAGATCACAGGAAAGACAAGAATTGTATTCAGTACCAGCATATATTGACAGCTATTACACTTCCATACATGTAGCAGTATGCTGTTAATCATCCTCTCATTACAGTGACCCTCCCCTTTGATTACCTGGCTTTCAGTAGCCAATCATTGCCAAGAGTTTGCCATAAAGGCAGATGGTAATCATCGGGTTGCCCTCTGATTTTGAGGACTGAGACACGCCCACTTTTCGGTCGTGCTGTTAGCATCGGATTCAGGTATGGTGGCGGTCGCCACGCTGTCTCCTTCACTGTTGCTTGCTTGCTCCGGGGTTGGTCTAGCAGCGACAGGGCACATGCAGGCTTTGGTCGTCATGGCTCTCGTGCACCAGCTGGCACTGTTTCTCTCTCTCCCTCTGCGTCTCCTCCGGTGCTGCGCCCTCTGGTGGCCGTAATCAAGCAGCTACAGAAAACACTGCTGCTTTGTCTCCACCTGTTTTGTCTCTGCTGGTTTTTGCCCCGGTTTGGCTTCTCCTACCGCCGCAGATCGTACCTGCCACTTGCCAACATTGCAATTGTGGTCCTACATCGGTTCGATGTGGGTCTCTGGGAGTTGTGGGTTTTGGTCCGATGCGACGTCTTTTAGATATTTATATGTATTGATATCACGGTTTGGCTCCGGGTTCTTGCAGTTACTTTTGTTTGTTTGTTTGTGTTTTATTTCTTTATTGCCCCTTAACTTTTTTTCGTTCGATTAAATACCTTATTTACTTCGTCCTTTTTATGTTGCTGTGTTTGCCCCAATTAGTTGCGTATTGTTTTGTTCAGATTCACTGTTCCTCCCCAATGTCTTTTGTTTGTGTTGTCCACGAGTTCATATTTCAGTTATCGTTGATTGATTTTGTGACGGCCACCCGTTGTCGAGGGCCTGCTATGTGTTTTCCCCTGCGTGTGTGTGTGTGTGTGTGTGTGTCCCAGCAGGTATCGCAGTGGGCGGGGTTACTGTGATTGGGGAGCACCTGGCCAGTCTCCCCAAGGCCTATAAAGCCTGCAGTCATCACCCAGCCGCTCTCTCTCCAGCATCTGACAGACCTGCTCCTCCAGATGCTTCTGTTAATCTTTTGTTTTGCGGCTGAGGCCTATTTCATTTCATTTCGCACCTCTCAACATTTGCATACATGATATTAACATTTGCAACCAACAGCAGACACACTGACAAAACTAGGACACACATTCCATTGAGTTACTTTTTTGTGTGATTTATTTGAATAAATCAAGATTATTTGCACCGTCTCTCCGCCTGTTCCCTCTGGTCATGGCTTTTTGAGAGCCGAGTCGTGACATATGGGGGCTCCTCCATTAGCGAAGCATGCAAAAGTGTCATTCATAGTAGCGCTGTGAATGGGCTTCATGCCGGTGACGTCAACGTGCTAGTGAAACGTGACAACCATATGGGTGGGAAAACGTGAGTAGTTTTCTCTCGGGATGCGCGGTGGATGTTCTGTTGCAGCTTGTCAAGGTAAGATGAGTGTCGGTTGGTGTCCACTGTTTTAATGTGTCAGATGCAGATTTCCCTGATAGGTTGGAGCAGCGTTGCTCCTCTGGGCTTCGCTTGGTTTTTGTTTTTCTTACTAGTGTGGGGGTGAAAGCGGTAAGAGCTTTGTTCAGGAGCATGGCCGTGGTTATGGTGTTGTAGCCACGAACATCGGTGGCTTCATCATTCCAGCGGTATCCAATGCATATGTACCCGCCGCAACTAGCCTCATGAAGACTAGGGTGCAGTCAGTGCACTGTAGTTTTGGTTAGGCAGCTTAGTCAGAGGGGATTGTGTGTTCTGTTTGGAGGCAAAACAAGTCTTGTGTTTATGGAATCACAGGAGTGCCAAAATTAAAAAATAAAGTACAAGGGTTTATTTTATCATTGTTTTTTCCCTTTTGGCATTGTAAAGCACAAATGGAAAAAACAATGACAACATTTTTTCCTTTGCCTTTTCTTTTCTTTTTGCCTTTTCTTTTGCCTTTGCCTTTTGCAAATGGAAAAGGCAAAGGCAAAACGAAAGTCATTTTCCTTCTTGCCTTTGCCTTTACCAAATGGACTGGGTTGTCAATCAAATGCCATTGGGTGGGGTTTTCAGACCAGGATTGGTAGTCAATACCTGATCGTTCCGAGCTTGGTTGAAGGAAAGTGATGTAAACTAATAGGAAGTACACACTGCATGTATTTTGACTGGCAAAAGGCGGAAAAATAAAAATTGAGGGGAGGTGTTCAGCAAGGACTTTTAACAAAAAAAAAAAAAGCTCGGATGGTGAAAAACGCATATAGTGTGTACTTCCTTTTGTCGCTAAGTTAACGTCACTTTCCTTCAGCCAAGCTCGGAACGATCAGGTATTGACTACTAATCCTGGTCTGAAAACCCCGCCCAGCGGCATTTGATTGACAAACCAGTCCATTTGGTAAAGGCAAAGGCAAAAGGAAAATGACTTTGCTTTTGCCTTTGCTTTTGCCTTTTCCATTTGCAAAAGGAAAAGGCAAAGGCAAAAAATTTTGTCATTGGTTTTTCCATTTGTGTTTTACAATGCCAAAAGGGAAAAAAACAATGACAAAATAAACCCTTGTACCTCTATTTCTACATTTATTTATTTATTTTTAAGTTTGGCACTCCTGTGATTCCATACGTGTTCACCTGACTGTCACTTATTTTTTGCTTTGACGTTGTGAGGACTGTTATATCTTGTATGCCATGGCTGGAGTTGGTGAATTTCTGAAATCACCTTCGGTGAAATTATTGGACGGGTATACAAAAGAGCAGTTATTGAAAATTGCGGAACATTTCGACATTGAGATTTGTGATAAATGTTTAAAAGATACTGTGAAAAGTGTGCTGAAAGCCAATTTTTTGGAGAGGAAGGTGTTGGAAGAGGGTGCTGAAATAAGTTCTCTTCCGTGTACGGTAGATGCGACTGGTATAAATCCATCAACATGTGCGTTAACGTTCAAACAGCAAAAGGAAATGTTAATTCTGCAATTAAAACACAATGAGGTTATGCATGTCATGCAACAGCAACCTGGACGCTATGAGACCCAGAGTGAACAACCTGCTGCAGTCTGAGCACTAAATTCAGATGACGTTCATTCTCATGAGTATTATTATTCATTGACTTTATTTCATTCATTTGATGAAGGATGTGTGACATTTACACTTATTGTCATCTATTGATCTCATTGTTTCTCTTCTCTTGTTCACTTTGAACTATTTGAATAAAATAACATCAGTAATGTGATATTGTGGTTGTGGTCTGGTGAAGGGGGGGTGGTTCAGCCAGGGCCCAATAGGACTTTATGCATAACTCACAACATGTATCCCACATGTAGATATATGTAGACTAGATCAGGGCTCCAGCTGCCATTTCCAAACTCATCCAGACAAACTGAATCTCATGCAATCAATGTCTCGCATTTGAGCTCACAGCTTTCATGTGAAACGCTTCACATTAGGAATAAGTGACAATACAATATGATGTTATGTCATTAAGTGAGATATTAGCATGGTTATACCTCCTATTAACAGGAGTTAGAGGTTTTCTCATCCTCCTGGAGGTGGTGCATTATGACAGGAAAGACATGAAGGAAAGACAGACAGCGGTGATGAGTGGCAGATGAGTGACAGGGGAAGCAAACTGTGTCAGAGTGGCAGCATTGCAGGCAGCATCTGTACAAGAAGAAACTATCCAAAGAAGAAGAGAGTCATGAAGGTCTCTGGACTGGGCTGTATTAAGGTCAGCATCAATACACAACGGAAAGAAATGGCTCATGGCACTCCAACAAGGTTGTGGACATGACTTTGATTGTTCACTCACAACGCATCTTCTCCCCATTTGTTCTAAAGTGCAGATTCTGCTGAGGGAGGAAGGGCCACTTCACATTGAAGTGCTTTTCCAAAAAATGCACTAAATTCATCAACATTTCAGCACAGTGACAAACACAATGAAATGATGGAAACTAAACCACATACATTGCATAGATCTGCCATCAGTCTATGCAATGTATGCTAGAAATCAAAGCCATAAGCAAAAGGCCATTCAAACATTGCACAGATATAGATTAGACAGACAGCTGCATACTCAACACATAGTCAGTGTTCAGCATTAAGAGGAGAATTAACACTGTCACCAGACATTTCAGAGATGCCCATGGTGTTGAAATGACTGTGATAGCAGCGACTGTATGAAGTGGTCATGACTAGAACAGCTGAATACGGCCGTTTCCATGTTGCTCAGCAAAAAGCTTTCCAAATGTATCTCCATCTAATGCTTTAGTGCCTTTTGACTGACTGCTGAGTGCAGCCAAACTCCATGCCACAATATCTGATGACCTTCCCCCACCACTTTCAATAAGAGCCGCTAGCCTACCACAAGGAAAATAATGCACAACGCTAAGATGTCCAAATGTAAAGAAGTTCTACTGGTACGTTGCGGCCCAGTTCAAGCACTGCTAGTATAACTTCTATATATACAAGTCACTTTGTACACTGTCTTACAAAGACCTGCATTGGTGTGGTTCCGTGTTTACCTGGCGACGTGAGGAAGTCGTACCGAGGCTGCTGAGCCGGGGAGTCCATCATAGACAATCCACATCATCCACTGCACAGCGCCATCTCCAGGCAGAGGAGCAGCTTCAGTGACAGACTGCTGTCAATGTCCTGACACACTGACACACTGAGGAAATCATCCAGTGTAGATGATATATTTCTATATAGAGTGACTCACTATCATTCACTCACCATCACATCCTGAGCCAGCTGTTGACTCTCTCATTCTAACAGGAAATTATTGATCAGTTCATCTTCATCACGTCTCAGTATCAGTCCAACACACTCTGTGTTGACATTGAGACCATATGTGACAGAGAGTCTGCTTCTCATCAGCAGTGAATCCATCATCTCCACTCAACAGCAGTGAATGTCTCTGATGATGCCTTCAAGGACTGAAGTGTGAGTGCTGACTGCTGCCTCCTCTTCTTCTCTCCTCAGATGGAAGTGATGTGTTCATGTTGAGGGAGGATCACTTGGTCCTGAGGATGGGGGAGGGCTCTTCCAGAGTGCAGCCAGTAGGGGGCATTAGAGGCTCGGCCTCCTTGTTGTCCTCAGGAGCTGACAGGAAGTGTCACATCCCTCAACAAGTGTCCAGTCTCATCACGTCAGGGAGAAACAGGTGCAGCTCTTCAAAGAGGAAATCATATTTTTCTCACCTGTAGTTCTGTAAAGAGCCACCAGGGGGCGCCCTGAAGTCAAAACTACCTTCTACTCCAGACTTTACAGAAAAGTGAACACATGCTGAAAAAAATAACAAATTGATTGACAGGCAGATATTTCAGACAGGTCACTCTATAATATGTCAATAAGAAACAATGTGTTCAAATGTGGCCTTGAACCTTCAAACCTTCCTATGACGTGTCGGTCCTCGCAGCTCCCAGTTCTGCCACTGAGGGGCGCTGTTTGACCAGTTTTTGATTGTTTGGTTTTGTTTGTCTGGCTGAATGGGGAGCAAACTGCCAGATAATAAGTGACAAGAAGAGCACACACACACACACAGAGCATAATGTGACTTCCTGGAAGTGTGGTATCAGTTGAGGCGGCTGGATGGGAGGAGCCGCTGACATAGCTGATATACCAAGAGCGCGCACACACACACACACACACACACACACACACGCACACATGCACTCTCTCTCTCTCTCACTCTCTCACTCAGCGTTATTGTGGAACCCACCGGAATTCTAGGAAAACCCCGCCCATGCAGCTATAAACCCAGCCCCCGTGACGCCCTGTTACGCTAACCTGGCCCCTGCTAAAGTTGCCCATGCTAATTAAATAATTTCCCCCCAAGAGCAAGGTTCACTTGGGGGGGGTTTAATGCTGGATGCCCTGCCAAAGTCAGGACTGGACCAGACCACATGTACAGTCAGCCATCAAAGAGGGTTTGATCAATAGCTCCCCATGACTTCTCTACCTTGGAAAAAAGTGAGTTGGGCCAAATATTAATTTACTTGAAATCTGTAGTTTTGCACTCATGTTAGCCTTTATGGTTGTTTAAATTTGCACTCAGTGTACTGTTGCCTTTATGGTAAATCTTTGCACGAAATAGAATGTATTCTGTTTATGGGAGACAAATAAAGAGACTAATTCTGTATAAGTTATTTCATGTACTTATTATTTTGTTTGGTGACAGAATACACTGATCAGTTGGTCATTGGGCAAAGGCCAAACAGGATTTGCAATTCAACTCAATCATGCATTCATTAATACACCAGTGCTGATTTTAGTGTATTCTGTTGTATTTGTACATAATGTTTATTGATTGTGGATAATCAATTTAAGCTAAAGCAGGAGGATGCAATGCAAGCCTGCAGACAATAAATAATAAAGATGATAAAGAAAGTCCATCAATTTACTACAGAATATTAAATATCATTAAGCCCTTTCTTTGCAGTAAAACGGATCAATGAACCGTCCATTGAAGCTGAAACATATGTAGGCAAATGCCATAAAATATAGCTTATATTAGCTTCCTGAGATTAACTTTAAATTAATTTGTAATAAAAATACAAAAATCAAGGTGACGTTCAGAATGGAGCGTCACATACCCCTCGGAGCAGCGGGGGTAGGGTTTGCATGCCGCGTGGGCGGGGTTTGGTGCGTCACCAGCCCCTTTCTAGCAGCGGGGGCGGGGTTTTCCTAGAACTCAGGTGGGTTTGATGATAAGGCCTCACTCACACACAGCATCATTTGACTTCCTGGAAGTGTGGGAGCAGTTGAGGCGGCTGGATGGGAAGAGCCACAGTGAGCAGCAGAAGCAGGAAGAGAAGCTGAAAGTGAAAGTTGTTCTGTGTCAGGCTCCATTTTGAGGCAGCAGCAGCAGCAGCAGCAGCAGCAGCTCAGGTGAGTCTTGACTGACTGAATAACTCATTCAGTGTGACGCTAGTCAACAATGTGACTTCAGTCTGGTTGATTTCTTCCTGTTCACTCGCTCCCAAGTGGAAGTCAGAGTGTTCTGAGCTCACTGCCTCACTTCCTGTTTGACCTCCAGCTCAAGATGAGCGTTCGAGTGGAGGAAGAGGAGGACGGAGCAGCAGCGTCTCCAGGGTTCAGCTGTGAGTCTCTGAAGAGTCACAACTCCAAAGAAGAACCTCCACTCTTCAGTAATGAACCTGGACCTCCGGAGACACAGTAAAAACACTGTGTGTGTGTGTGTGTGTGTGTGTGTGTGTGTGTGTGTGTGTGTGTGTGTGTGAAGCTGGATCCAGTGACGTCAGTGTTGACACTGCAGCTCCTTCACATTTCAAAGTGTTGAAATCCAGTTCAGTCCAAAGCCAAACAAGCATCACTGTAGAGAAACACAACCCAGTGTTGACTTCAAAACTGAGCAGAGCTGATGAAATCATTTCTACTGGGCAGACTGGGAGCAGAGCATCATGGGAATTAGAGCTGATTTAGAGCCAAAGATTAAAATAAAGTTCATGTCAAAGACAAAATGAAGAATTTCAATAAACAAAGATTAAAAAGTGACGAGTTGATCAAAGTGTCTCCATCCACAGGAGGAGGAAGAGGAGGAAGAAGAGTGGTGGGTGTGGAGCAGCACTGCAACCTGCCAGTCACACCCAGACTGATCACAGTAAGACTGTCCACCTGCACCTCCTTCACTTCTCCCTCTGAGATCATGTCAGGACCTCCAGTGAGAAGATTCACTGAGGGACGTTGAGAACAACAGTCACACAGCAGCTTCACCACAGCAGCTGAAAAGTTGTGGAGAGAAAATGATGCTCACACTGTCACACTGATGTTTTCTTCTCCAACCTTTTCTCTGCTCCAGAGGCTGATGATGGTCTGCAGGAGATTCTACAGCAGCAGAAGATCAGTCTGGAGAGGAGATGTGAACGTGTGACTGAAGGTCAAGAAGCAGGAAGTCAAACCCTCCTCAACAGCATCTACGCTGACCTCTACATCACTGAGGGACTGAGTGAGGAGGTCAACAGAGAGCATGAGGTCAGGCAGCTGGAGACCAAGAAGACCAAGAAGAGCCTCCACGACCGTCCAATCAGGTGCAGCCAGATTTTTGAAGCCTCACCTGAGCAGCAGGGACTCAGAGTCAGAGTGGTGCTGACCAACGGTGTCGCTGGGGTTGGAAAAACCTTCTCAGTGCAGAAGTTCACTCTGGACTGGGCCCAGGGCCTGGAGAACCAGGACCTTCATCTGGTGCTTCCTCTCTCATTCAGGGAGCTCAACTTGGTCAAAGAACAGCACTACAGTCTTCTGGAGCTGCTCCATGTTTTCCATCCAACGTTAGAGAAGCTCACAGCAGAGCAGCTGCATGTCTGCAAACTTCTCTTCATCTTGGACGGCCTGGATGAAAGCAGACTGGCTCTGGACTTGAATAAGAAGAAGAAGGTGGTGACTGACGTCACTCAGAAGAAGTCAGTCAGCGTCCTGCTAACAAACCTGATCAGAGGAAATCTGCTTCCCTCGGCTCTGCTGTGGATAACCTCCAGACCTGCAGCAGCCAATCAGATCCCTCCGTCATGTGTGGACAGGCTGACAGAAGTACAAGGCTTTCCCGATGACCAGAAGGAGGAGTATTTCAGGAGGAGGTTCAGAGATAGAGAAGATGTGTCCAGCAGGATTATCTCCCACGTCAAGGCCTCCAGGAGCCTCCACATCATGTGTCAGATCCCGGTCTTCTGCTGGATCACTGCCACAGTTCTGGAGAGCATGTTGAGCTCAGAGCAGAGAGGAGAGCTGCCCAAGACCCTGACTGACATGTACTCACACTTCCTGCTGGTCCAGACCAAGAGGAAGCAGCACAAGTATGGAGGAGGTCCACAGGAGCTGACGGAGGCTGACAGGGAGCTTCTTCTGAAGCTGGGCCAGCTGGCATTTGAACATCTGCAGAGTGGAAACATCATGTTCTACAGTGAAGACCTGGAGAAGTGTGGTCTCAGTGTGACTGACGCCTCTGTGTACTCAGGAGTTTGTACAGAGATCTTCAGAAGAGAGAGTGTGATCTTCCACAAAACCGTCTACTGCTTCGTTCATCTGAGCGTCCAGGAGTTTCTGGCTGCAGTCTACAGCTTCCACTGTCACACCAAGAGGAAGAAGGAGGTTCTTCAGAATTCCCTCAAAGACACAAAAGCAGAGGCATCACAAAAAAATATGTTTTTAAAATTTTCAAATCTGTTTAAAAAAAAAGAAGCCCCAAACCCTAACCAAACCTTGGACACCCTGGATGAGTTCCTAAAGAGGATGATGGAGAAATCCCTGCAGAGTCCAAACGGTCACCTGGACTTGTTTGTTCGCTTTCTCCATGGACTCAGTCTGAAATCCAACCAGAGACTCTTAGGAGGTCTGCTGGGTCTCACTGACAACCATCCAGGAACCTTACAGAAGGTCATCAACAACCTGAAGGAGATGAACACTGGTGATGTTTCTCCTGACAGAAGCATCAACATATTCCACTGTCTGCTGGAGGTGAAGGATCAGTCAGTGCATCAGGAGGTCCAAGAGTTCCTGCAGTCAGAGAACAGATCAGAGAAGAAACTCTCAGCCATCCAGTGTTCAGCTCTGGCCTACATGCTGCAGATGTCAGAGGAGGTTCTGGAGGAGCTGGACCTCAGCAAGTACAACACAACCATGGAGGGAAGATTGAGACTGATTCCAGCTGTGAGGAACTGCAGGAAGGCTGTGATACTTTTAAAGTACGAAAACACTGTGTGTGTGTGTGTGTGTGTGTGTGTGTGTGTGTGTGTGTGTGTGTGTGTGTGTGTGTGTGTTGAAAGTTTATGTGCTGTCATTCTTGGCCAGGTCTCTCTTGTAAAAGAGATCTTGGATCTCAAAGGGACAAACCTGGTTAAATAGTTCTAATAACAATTCAACTACAGAAAAGATTTGTCAGAATAATCAATAAAGTTCCCTAAAGCACAAATCAATGGTTGATAGAGTCAAAAATCTTCCAATTCATAGATATAGTGGACTTGAAAACATTAGAAATACTATTTCCAGGAAAGAATGAAAATCTTGCACTCAGTATTCTAAGTTTTTTAAAGTGAGAGAAAATCAATCCATGTTCAGAGGGTTGAGTGTCTTTGAATGATGGAAGGTGAGAAGCATTGTTAAATATAGATGTCTTTATTTTTTGGGAGTTCCATTTTGGAATGGGATCAGTGACCTTTTGAAAATGTGTGCTTCTTTGTTGAGTTGAAAAAATCTTGAAGGGCAAAATACTTGATGATGATGAGGATAAATGATTGAATTGTGAGTCAATGATGAAGAATAATGTCAAGCCTATTTTGTTGAGTTGCGTTTGTCTTTTTTTCCTTTTTGATTTTGTCTGACTAATTATTCCAGCTAATCTTATGGACTGTATAGGAGAGGCAAAAATCAGCTTGGGCTTCAGCCTGCTGCTTTTTCCTTCACACAGTTGTTATGTTTTTGTTGTTGTGAGTCTTTATAATGTGCACATTTGTTTTGGAAGCTTCTTTTTCATTGTTGTCAGTTGATTGCACAAGATTGATTGAATTTACACTGTCAACCAAAATCAACTATTACATCATTCATCATGATGATGATGATGATGATGATGATGATGGTAGTGATGGTGATGATGATGGTAGTGATGGTGATGATGATGGTGGTGATGATGATAATGATGATGATGATGATGATGGTGATGATTGTGATGATGGTGATGATGATGGTGGTGATGATGATGAAGATGATGGTGATGATGATGAAGATGATGATGATGATGATGATGATGGAAGCAGCAACTTCTCTCTCTGCTCTCCTTCATTCAGTGAACTCTCAGAGCTTGAGTGTGCAGTTGTGTCTTCAGCTCTGCAGTCCAGCCCCTCCCACCTCACACTGCTGGACCTGAGGACCACCACCCTGAAGGATCCTGGAGTGAAGCTGCTCTGTGCTGGACTGCAGAGTCCAAACTGCAGACTGGAAGATCTCAGGTCAGTTCCTGCTTTCTACTGGTGGACAGTGTGTGTCAGCAGATGACAACTGGTGTGTAATGCTGCTCAGTGTGAAGACTTTGAAGCAGATACTAAAAACTCATCTAGACAAAGTGGATGTTGTTGATATTTTCATGTCAACAATCTGCAGCCAGAAAAGACTTTGGATGGCGGAAGAAAGTGTGGAAAATGTCTCCAGTCACTTTGGAGCTCAATGGAAGTTGTTGATTGGTGATGAAGGTCACATGACTGAGCAGAAGATCCTGTGAAGAAATATTAGAGGCAGATTAATAGTGCAGCAGTATTTCTTCATCTTGTCCTTTGAATGTGTTTGTGTGCTTGTGGCTGTTTTCAGTCATCAGAGTCTCATTACAAGTCAAAGGACTCCCTGATTATTTTCCATCTTCACTGCTGATTGGCTGCACACTGACTGACACACTGCTGTGGTTATTGTGTTGACAACACACTAACACAATGACTCATTTGAGGGAATGACTCAGTGATCCCAACAGCTGCACATCTGGATCATCAACAGGGAGAAATGGCTCTTAATATGACATTTGCACCATGGAAGAAATCAAATATTGATTCTTTATTCAGGTTGAGGGGCTGCTGGTTGTCAGAGCTCCGCTGTGAATGGCTGCTCTCAGCTCTGAAGTCCAACCCCTCCCACCTCAGACTCCTGGACCTGAGTCACAACAAGCTGCAGGATTCATCAGTGAAGGTGTTGAGTGGTTTTCTGCAGAGTCCAGACTGTAAACTGGAGACTCTGAGGTCAGTTCACCCTCTTCACTCTCCAACTTCTATCACTCTTGTTATTGTTGTCATGACTTTCACTTCACTGCTGTTGGAAATTCAATTTGCAGTCACTGGTTTGTGTTTGAAATGAGTGAAACTGAGGGGGGGGGGGGGCGGGTAATGTTTTCCACGGCGGAACAATGAACAAAAAGTGTTCAGTAGGTTGTAGCTCAGAAAAACACTGCTCAGGTTCACAGGATGGACAAATATTTGACATGAAAAGAGAAGAATTCAGGACATTCGGCCATGGCTCGCGCAGCGTTCATTTCGGCGTCTGGTCTATTTTCTATTTTATGCACGAGCCACGAGTGAAAAAGCCAAGGACAGTGAAGAGTTGTTGAGCGCTGGTAGAATGTAATCAAACACCTTTGCATCAGTCCGAGATCTACGCCACGACAGGCGCGATATTATGACTTAGCGCACGCAACGCTCAACGTCACCCTGTGTGGCAGGTAGAAAATGTGATGTCGCATGACTGATGTTGTTGATGTGGTCAATTTCATCAAAAGAAGAGCCCTGAAAGCGCGGCTATGCTCTGCACTTTGTGAGGAGATGGGAGCACAACACAAAGCTGTGTTGTTTCACAGTGAAGCCAGGTGGTTGCCCTGCCAGGAAAAGTGCTGCCATTGGACAGAGGGCTGTGGGAATTCTGCTTCCTTTGGCCACATCCCATCCCTGTCAAATAGGCTTTTCAGCTGTTGCAATACTGAAGGCTAGGTACAGAGCTAAGCTCCACATTGAGCCTGATCTGCCAGTGGCAGCATCAAGCCTGCAACCCCACTGTGAGATGTTGTGCAAAGCAAAACAGGCCCATTGAAGCCACTAATACAGTAACTCTAACACACTCTCACTACTCTTGCCAAATACCTGCATTTCTTCTTTTATCTACATATTCAACTCCATTGTTTTTGTATTAGCGAAGTGAATGAATGGTTATTTGCACAACAGAATAACTTGATAGAAAACAGAAGGAATGTTGATGATAAAAAGTTCATTTTCTTTATTGGATGTTACAAAAGTGCTTTGCCAGAAAAGATATTTGCACAGCAGAAAAGTGAAAGTATTCTTGTTTAAAAAGTAATGTTCAGGATTTGATGCCACAAAGAGTGATTTGCTAAAGAGTGATTTGCTAAAGTTGTTTATTGGAACAACATAAATGAAGGGAAAAGTGAATTGAATGTGAAATGAATGTTGATGATAAAAAAAGAATGTTGGTTTTGATATCACAAAAAGTGTTGTGCCAAAGGTCAAACATTATTTGCACAGCAGAATGCGTAAAGGTGGTGAGAGGAATGTTCATCTTTTATGTTGTTTCAGTAAATTTGAAAAAAAATACTTTGTCACCATTTTGTCTGGGTAGAGGGGGGGGCATGAAACATTTCCTTCCTCCAAGGTGGGGCGCTACAGAGAAAAGTTTGAGAAGCACTGGTCTAAAGGCGGGGCGACACGGTGGCGCAGTGGTCAGCGCTGCCGCCTCACAGCGAGAAGGTCGTGGGTTCGTTTCCGGGGCCGGACCTGGGACCTTTCTGTGTGGAGTTTGCATGTTCTCCCTGTGTCTGCGTGGGTTCTCTCTGGGTTCTCCGGCTTCCTCCCACAGTCCAAAAAGCATGCATGTGAGGTCAACTGAACATTCTAAATTGTCCGTAGGTGTGCATGTGAGTGTGAATGGTTGTCTGTTTCTATGTGGCCCTGCGATGAACTGGCGACTTGTCCAGGGTGTCACCCTACCTTCGCCCTAAGACAGCTGGGATAGGCTCCAGCAGACCCCCGTGACCCTGGATAGGAATAAGCGGGTATAGAAGATGAATGAATGAATGGTCTAAAGCAGGGCTATTCAACTTACGGCCCGTGGGCCAGTACCGGTCAAGACGCCAAGCGCGATCATTTAAAACAACATGGCACTTTCTAAGCGACGTAAGGTGGATGCAGAAAATCGAAAATTCAACGACGAATGGACAGATAACTATGTAGATAAAGCAAATGCTCAAGGACTTCCCATGTTCCTTTTGTGCTTCGATGTATGCTCCGTTAATGAGGTGTATAACGTGAGGAGGCACTTCAAGACGACGCACCAAACTTTTGACAACAAGTTTCCACCAGCATCCACGGCACGGCAGACCAAAGTAAGAGAACTTCCATCCATCCATCTTCTATACCCGCTTATTCCTATTCAGGGTCACGGGGGTCTGCTGGAGCCTATCCCAGCTGTCTTAGGGCGAAGAGAACTTATTCAGAGCTATGAGTGGCGTTCGACAACGTTATTCCGTGCGCTCAATATGCGTCAAAGCTCAATGGCCGCATCCTTGCATGTTGCATGGATTTTGAGCAAAAAGAAAAGACCGTTCACTGACAGTGAAACGGTGAAAGAGTGCATGCTTGCTGCTGTCGAAGAAGTGGTCGCTGATCCGAAAGTAAAAGACCAGGTCATAACTTCAATACACTGTGAACCGTGAACTGTGGTTGTACCCAGGTCTTGTTGGTACTATTATTTTTTGCCTTAAGAGCCAACTCTAGTTTTCTGTTTTGTGCAATGTGGTTTTTTTTTTGTTTTTTTTAGCAAATAGCCAATTGTAGCAATTGTACATGAATGTTGTTGATACTTTCAACATTTTGCACTACATCCTTTCATGGCTATTGCATCTTTATTGATGTTAGGCTACCTCTAATTTTGCACAACATCAATGTTGGTTGCACAAAGCTGTTTTCAAATAAATCATTTTTTTTTTTTAATTTTCGATCTATTTGTATGTGTCTAACGTGCAACAAACACCAACTAATGGTGTGGCGATTGAGTGGCCCATTGGCTGGACAACCTTCCAAAAATTTGGCCCTTTCGAAATTTTAGTTGAATAGCCCTGGTCTAAAGGCACAGTGTGTAAAATCCTGCTATCTAGTGGTCAGATTTCAGACTGCAGTGCTCATTCACTCACCCTCTCTCCCTCCCTCTCTGTTTCTGTAGTGTCAGATTCTGAAGTCGACATTTCACTTTGATTTTCAGAGTGATGACACCCTGGAAAAACTCTCCATCATTATAAACTCTCCATCATTTATTCTCTATTCAGGTTGAAGTGGTCCAGTTTGTCAGAGCTCAGCTGTGATTGGCTGCTCTCAGCTCTGAAGTCCAACCCCTCCCACCTCAGACTCCAGGGGCCCGTTGCACGAAAGTAGGATTCCGTCATCCAAGATGAGTAACTAAGCCGCGCTCAACCAATCCACAATCCGTGTGTCCAGGCTTAATCGGTTGCACAAAAACACATCCAGGATGAGAGCACACGGATTCATCAAGCCAGGTGAAACCTATCCTGGATAAGTGCACGCACGCGGCTTCCTCAGATAGACCCCCGTTATCCAGAATCAAGGATTTGCCATGACAACGAGAGCGGCGTCCCTTTCCCGTCCGAGGCGGAAATCATAAACAGAGGTTTATGAGGAGGTAAAAGAAGAAATACAGAAGAAAGGCAACACCACCACAGCGTTAAAACAGAGAGAAAAGCGTGGCGAAGTATCGCAGACTGTCTGAATGCATAGGAAGCGCACAAATACGAACTCGCTCCTCCGCTGGAACAATCGCAATTACGATCATAATAGTTAATAATAATAATCATATCCGAAAACGAAGTCATACTCTGACTACGAACCAGTTGAAATTGTAGGTGGAATTTATTGCAGATGTGAGTGCAATTGTGTAAATGTAGCTCCAAAAAACTGTAACAATGTTGATAAATACACGACTTCGCTGACTTCACTGAATTTCCGTTTGAGCTTAAAAAAAAAAGGTTCTGCGATAAAATACAAGAATATCCAGCAAAATGGTAACCCTAACTAATATTTAAGATACACAAGTGTATGTTATATGCAGAAGGTGCCTGCTCACCTTTTGTTTTAGCATCATTTGGTTCCCACACAAAATTTCATTTGTGTAACAGGACTCAGATGCTGTGTATGGAGAGAGCCACCCTGGCAACATAGTGGGAATTAATGGAAGGAAATTTCCATTATGCAAAATTGCCACTGTGCTAACTGTCATGGGTTAACAGAACTTATGAGTTATCAGACAATTGTATGCCCAGCATCTACAGCAGCAAATGCAACTGGCTGATTTGGGCATACAATACAAGAAGGTAAAGACTGCAGACATTTTATTAGAGTCCGAAATAAAAAGGAAAAACAATAAGAAAACTCAACCTTGAAATGGAGAAGGAAAAAAGAAGAAGAAAAAACTTGAATTAGAGCTGAGGCATGCTTTCAATGCACATTGTATGCTTTTATCTGTAATCCTACCTTGGTGCTTTGATTAGTTGGAAGTTGAAACTCTGGCATCATTCATAAGGAATAGAAGAAATGCACTTAATGTACCATGAAATGCAACTCCTCAGAAATATTAAAACACTTTATGGTAATAAAACTTGAGAAGAGGGAACAGTTGAAATATCTATTCTTTAAGGTAGTAGATTTCATGACATTGAATTGAAAAAAAAAAGTACAGTGATAGTAAACTAACGTTTTGCAGCTTGTGAGGTGTAAATAGAAACCTCAATAAATGTGGCAAGACGCAAAGGGCCTGGGCAGGCTTCAAACCCCAGACTCCCAGGTCATTGTCATGCGCACCAACCATTTGGCCAAGTAGCCAGGGTGCATGATCAATTATTGGAGGCATTGGTGACAGGACTGTCAACTGTCACAAAAAAGAACCTCATGTTACTCTTTGATGTGTATTCATGTTTATATAGGATGTGTATTTTTATATATTGTCTTGTTTATATCTCCATCTTGTCTTTTGCTTATTTTAATATCATTTGATTTGTTTTATTTTTTTTGCCTATTGCCCCGTGGGTCTGTGAGGACTGAAATTTCATTCATGACATATGTCCAGTATGTGTGTGATGTTTGACAATAAAGTTGAGCTGAGTTGAGTTGATATATGATGCGTGGTAAAGTATAAGTTATGTAACAAATTATCAAATGATTGCAACATTATCTCAACTAATTTCTCGATAATGATTGAAATTAAGTGATTCCAAAAGTTGAAATGATATAATTAAATTATTCCAAACGTTGAAATAATGCCAGTGAGTCTAGTTGAATGTGATAATAATGTGTAGTGTTGAGTGGAATAACGATTGGTTTCCGTTGGTGGTGATTGTTTACTGAAATACAGGGTGAGATTAAATAGATCCTAGAATTTAGCCTGGTCTGGAGCAGGTTCACTCCACAGAATAAATCTCCATGGTAACTTATACCATAACATGTTGCTCTTCCACCTATCCTACTTTTGTGCAACTGGATCACGGATAAATTCATCCAGGATGACCAACATATCCCGGCTTAATCCCTTATCCTAGTTTGGTGCAACGGGCCCCTGGTGGACAAGGAAATCACATAACACAAGATATCACAGACAAATGTAATGAACGACATCACAGAGCACCACCCCCTCACGAAGCCTGTTACCACCCAAGAAATAAAATTGCACTTGGAGAAAATGAAATATAAAGCATCAGGAGAAGACACAATCAACACCATCCTAATAAAACAAGCAGCATTCACTTACCTCTGGCACCTCGGACTGCTCGTCACCTCCTGCATCACCACCGGACACTTCCCTTTGCCCTGGAAGACTGCACTTGTCACCATGATTCATAAACCCGGAAAAGACCCCCACAACGTCACCACGTACCGCCCCATAAGCCTTCTCAGCCATATTGGAAAACTGTTTGAAAGAATACTCACTTCACACCTCAGCAAACACATTGAATCGATGGGCCTCATTGCAATTCACCAAGCCGGTGTCAGAAAAGGAAGAGCCACCACAGACAACATCCTCCCCTTATCAGAAGACATCCATAGAAATCTCAACAAAAAAGAAATAACCCTTGCAATATTTTTCGACATAGAAAAAGCATTTGACAAAGTATGGCATAACAGACCCATATACAGGATACTGGACTCCAATCTCAAACTCCCACAACCCACCCAGTCAATCATCTCAAGTTTCCTCAATAACCGACAAATTAAGGTCAAAGTTGCATTTAACATCTCAAGATCCTTCACCCCCCAAGCAGGAGTCCCCCAAGGGGCAGTCCTAAGTCGCCTCCTCTTCCTCCTCTATATCTCTGACATCTATTACCCTCCAACCACCATCGCCAAAGTCTCCCAATTTACCGATGATGTCTGCTACTGGTCCAGGTCCAAAACTCCACAACTCGCAGCCAAAAAACTCCTCCACAGCTTTCACAGCAAGCACCTCAGTGGTTCGTGTCGGAGATGGAGAAAGGATTACAGAAGATCAAATTCATGATTGAAGGACGTCTAGAGAAGCTTTCTGAAACGATGGAAAAGATCGCTAAAGACAATGAAGCTATTAAGCATTGGGTAAAGAGCAACGAGGGGAAGCAATGTGAGTTTGATGACGCGCTAACAGCCATGATCTGAGAGAACAACTGGATGACCTAGAAAATAAAGCCCGCAGGAAGAATGTGAGGCTGACCGGCTTTCCAGAAGGAGTGGAGGGGAAAGACACAGGGGCATTTATACAAGAATGGCTGCCCAAGTTGCTAGACTTCGAAGGGGAAACTTTTGAAAGGGATCGTGCTCACAGGTCTATTTTACAACGTCCAGCAGATGGCGCCACACCCCGCACCATTGTGATCCACCTGCTCCACCTCTCTGGCACAGTCAAGATCATTGAGGCGGCCCAAAACACAATTCCACGACAATAAAGGCAACTCGACCATCATGATATTCAGAGATATGTCAACTGCTCTGTACAAGAAAAGAAAAGCTTTTGCGCCACTGTAAAGGAAACTCAAAGAATAAAACATCACCTTCAGACTACTGCATCCAACCACCTTCCTAATGGATCTGGAGGGCGGACGGCGCACCTTCACAACTCCACAGGCAGCTGAAAACTACCTAAAAAAATATCACCCAGACCTGCTGTCTCAAAACTAACTCGCTACAGGTAAACTGGAATAGACACTTCGGACATGGACCTGTTTTGCCAGTGGCCCTTTTGTTGTGTTTGCTCCAACGCCGGAGCGCTGTATTTAGGAGAAACTGTGTGCTGCTTTCTCCCGTATCGTTTTGGCCACGCAGACTGGCTGTCAGATACTCTCCTTTTACAGACACTGATGGGACTTTCTCACCTCTGTCGTGGAGCCCAGATGTAAAGGTGACAGTCAGTAATGCCATTACTGGTCGACTCGAAATCAAAAATACTACTCCATTCCTTTACAACATTTGTACAGGTTATCCTGGAACAGAGGTTGATTTGTTTAGTTATCAATAATGGTTTATTAGTTTAATTATTTAAAGGATTACTATTCATAAACTTTTGGCTTTGTGATTTCACGTGTGCATATATAATCTGAAATCGCCAGTTCTGAAGGGACCTAGTTCCGGTCTTATTATGGGGAGTTTTTCTTTTCTATAGTTTAACATGCTTGCAGTGCAACCTCACGTCAAATGAGTGTAACTTTCTGTGGTGAACTTGGTTTCATGGCTAATAGACAACCTAAGTTTCTAGGAGGACGGACATCATTTAGTGATGTATCAATATAGGTTTCAGCTGCATTAAAAAATGTCAGGAAGAATAGGGGTTCAGCACTACCTCAGTTCCAGAGGGGGTTGGGGCAAGAAGGGGGATCGTGGGGCTTAATGTTTTTTTTTCTCTCTTTGTTTTTTGCACTATTGTTTTCTTTTACACTTTCAATCTGCGTACAAGACAAAATGTATTGCATAGACAAGACTGGACTCATTGCCCTAATTGTTTATGGATTATATATTGCCTCAGAGTAGAAATAAAGCAGGAAAATGACAGCTATAGCTTTTGTAGTGCCGCATCTGGGCCTAATCTTCTTTTCACAGGACAATAGGAATTTATTGCAGCACGGCCTTCCGATGAACCACGTTGGGAGGACGCAGAGGTGGTACCCGATTGGCTGTGATGCGACTCTTCTGATGATCAGATCTCATTTGGGGTCAGGAGAGACCATAAAATACCCACTTTAGGAAGACACTTTCCCCACAAATCACAGGGGGGAGTCAGTCCGAGGGGACCTGGCGCCAGGAACGAGGGGTCCTGCTTGGAACTATCCCCAAAGTTTACGACTCTTATCTGCTCCAGCACATTCCTCAGCTTTGAACAACAACACCAGATGTTCATGAAGGACTCACATTTGCAAAATGTTAAAAACTGTATTTTCTTCTCCACAGGGACACTTCAAACTCACGTATTCACAATTGTTGTCAAAATTAAAGCACAAATGGACTTTGAATGGTTTCCCTAGCTCAAGGTTTGGCCAACCCAGGATTCCATCCTGAAGGAGATCTGAGTACAATGGAACTTCAGGTGGAGCCACAGTGCCCTCAAGAGGCAGGAATAGGAAGTGCCTCTGGGGGGTGATTTAGACTTGGACAAATGTTTCATCAGTTTATCTCCCTCTGCGTTACACAGTTAATTCTTTCCTTCTCACATTTCTCTTACATGTCCCATGCTACACTCTAACAACATTCACTCTCACTAGGGTTACAACTATGGCACACTCGTGTCTTAGCTATCTCTAGCATTACACACATATACATATGCACATATATATATATATATATATATATATATATATATATATATATATATATATATATATATATATACATATGCACATATATATATATATATATATATATATATATATATATATATATATATATATATATACATACATACATACATATATATATATATATATATATATATATATATATATATGTATATGTGTATATATATATATATATATATATATATATATATATATACATAAATATATATATATATATATATGTATATGTGTATATATATATATATATATATATATATATATATATACATAAATATATATATATATATGTATATATATATATATATATATATATATATATATATATATATATATATATACATACATACATACATACATACATACATACATACATACATACATACATACATACATACATATATATATATATATATATATATATATATATATATATATATATATATATATATATATATATATATATATATATATAATATAGATACATACACTCATATACGTCGGTAATCTGTGTTTCATATATCTTTAGTTATGTCGGCAAAAGTAAAATAAAGATTTGTTTATGCCTTCTGTTACCCTGTTTCATTAAAATCTCGTTTTCAGGTATGTGTGTTTAGATTAGGTTTATACATGTGTTGATATATGTGGTACTTTATAATTAAGACGGTTCAATATGCTTGTGTCGTTTCTATCCGTTTAGTTATTTCATTTTCGTTTTCGTTGTCCCAGTTCAGAAAAGGGGCTATGTGATTGTGTTTATTCATCCTGTGCCTGTTCCAGTCATGGTCGGTTTAATTGGTTTATTGATTTACCAGCAACGAAACCTACACTACATCATACACAACTTGCGTAGGCGGACCTACCAGTTTTAGGGTCTGAACGGCCTTTTCATCAGCTCTCGGAGAGCGGGATACCGCCCCCGTCCCGAAACTTTAAGCTAGTGAATCTCACTGTGCTGTTCAGAAATTTCTCATCCCTCGTTTTGTGAAGGCCTTGTTTTCATTTGTTTTCCCTCTTGTACTTACTTCGTTTTTGTCGTAATTGTTCGTTTTTGTTTGAATCATTTTTGCGTCGGGATTAAGCCAACTTTTTGCTTATTTAAGGCGGCAGCTGACAGCCCTAAGACTCGCTCCGAGATCGCTACTTTCATTTTAATTTTTACCTTTTTCAATTTTTCCCTTCCACGATCTGGAGACCGATTTTTGTCATTTTTCCTTTTTCTGTTTTTAATTGGCTCAACGTTTCGCATTCCTTGGCTACGCCGAGACCATCCGGATCGAGTGGGGGATTGTAGTGCCGCATGGAACCGAGTAGTTCATTTGATCACCGCACTTATCTCGGATTACGCAAAGAAGAGCGCACGTCGATGCTGAACTGCCAGTGAAGACATCTCCCAGACAAGAGCAGAACGGGCTTCCAGCGTCTGAGCTTGGTGCGTCCATCTGAGCTCCCTGCGTGCTGCCGGACCCGAACGGCCCGGTACGATCTCCCAGGACCACCTTGGAGGACCATCAAGCAGCGATCTCCCGATCCCCTGCGGGCCGACGCTCATCCAACGTAAGCCTTGTCACTCGCTTTTTGTTCTGAAGTCTGGAATGAATCATAATAAATTTAGTCTTAAATTCTAAACCCCGTAAACAGTCTGGTTGGCTGTTCTAACAGCCGATAGGTCATCATTTTTCTTCCCCTTTTATTTTGCTACTTTAGGTCTCAGTTTAGGGTCCGTTCCCAGTCACACACGCCCACACAACACACACGCACAACACGCTTAGATACTTTTCGTTGCTGGTGGTGTTTTTGTGGTCATTCTATGTCATACTGCCTCGTTTAAATTGTTTGATGTTTGTTAAAATAAATGTGCATTGAGCCTGACGTCGTTGTTTGACTGGGTTATTAAAGTGTGGTTCAAATTCCTGCGTACCGGCCAAGAACTCACCGTTAAGGTGAAACGGTACTGAGACTGGTTCTAGTGTTTCTTGCTCATACTAACAATCAAGAGAAGGTGGTGCTCCGAAAATTTTCATATCAAATATTCTTTCCTCTGTCCCGAGTCGGTCCGTCCGTGGGAACAGGGACGGCGTCACGCGTCCTCCCTGTCCCCTCGGAGTCCCTCTAGCGGCCAGAGTAAGAACTGCATGTAAAATCCATGTTTATATATTTGGCATTCCGTTTCATTCCTTAGGGAGTTTGATCAGTTAGATTAAACAATCATCCTCCCTCCACAACACTTTTAAGTATTTAACATGGGACACGTATGGCATCAAAGACCTGCCATAAAGCAGAGAGGTACTTAACTTTCTGAGAAACCACAAAATAGACATAGCTCGATTACAGGAGACTCATCTAACTGATGCAAAGCATATTAGACTAAGGGCCAATTCCAAGGGCCTTACGCCAAAGCTACGTCCAGTCTGTCAAGAGGACGACAACGATGAAGAAGAAGGAGAAGAAGAAAAAGACAATGAAAAAGGAAGAAGTCCTCCATCGCTACACAACGAGGTATACAAGTAACGCGAAGCCGGGACCACTGGTCCGGCTGACAAAAAAAAATGTTACGCAACAACGATGTCAATAATCCATAAAAAAACTCTTAAACTAAGACAATAAAATGGTTTCGTAATATTTATATCTTTATTAACTAAGAAAATACTTCCATTTGTAGCTCGCTTTTTCATCGCCATCTTTTTCGAAGATGTCTAGGCGAAAATACGCAATGCCTTCTGGGTAGCCCTGACTCCCAAGGGTGGTGCCGGAGAATCTCAATATTGAGGGCGATACAGCCCTTAAACCCGTCCACAACTTGGCGTTCTTAGAATCGGGACAGGACTTGCACCTCGCGGGAGCGTGCATTTTTGAGATTGAGGGTTGAGATTGAGGGTTAAGGGAGGAATTGAAATTCACCCTAACACGCCAGTGGCAAAGGCAGACCTTTTACTCTTCCTTCACTTCCCAATCTTGAGGGGTTGCCACATTGATAGGTAAAAATGTCCCTCTACTAGTGGATAATGTTGAGAAAGACAAACAAGGCAGATACTTAATAATTAAAGTCTCCCTAGCGGGTGAATCCATCACGCTAGTCAATATTTATGGCCCAAACTATGACTGCCCTCTTTTCTTTCAAAGTTTATTTTTCACACTAACCTGTCATGCTAGTGAACTCATCACAGGTGATGTTACGTTCCCCTTCTTGTTTTAGTTGTATGGTGTTTCTTGGGTTTGTTTTGTTCTTTCTCTCCCTCCCTCTGTCGCTCTCTGCAGGCCTGAGTTTGCCATCACCCCCATCATCTGCTGCATCTCCCAGCCACCTCACCTGCTGCTGATCAGAGAGCAACCATCAGCTGCGCTATAAAAGGGCGGGTTCCAGAGCCCTTTTCTCTCTTTCTCCATGATTCACACCAGCCACATGACCGTTGCTTATGAGGCCTTCCTGTTTGTTTCTCCTAGTGTGGCATCATAGTCATGCCCGAACCACTGATTGCCTGGCCTGTCAGCCAGTGATTAGGGGGTTGCCGTGCTATAAAGAGAGGGGTGGAAACAGTTGGCTTTTACTACACTTTGACGCCCCGTCACGTCACTTCCGCTGCCGTGGTCACGCTTCCTTGCGCCCGTCCGCGTCTGCCTCAGGTATGGTTGCCTCTGCGGACTTTGTTTTTAATTGTTTTGGGGTACTTGTTTTTAGATTGTATGGTTTATTTTTAGGGTTTGACATGTAGTGCGCCGTGGCTCTTTCGGCATGTGCTGCTTCTTACAACTTCCGGTGAGTATTTAATTTTTTTGAGTTTCGTCACTAGCATCTAACAGCTGATCAAACCACGTTAATGGCATTGTTTGTTTTTGTAGATACCGCCAAGAAACATGGCTTTGCCGCTGTACTGACAGCCCCTAAAAACCAGTCAACTGTACTGCTGCTTTGCTGACGCCGAAGTTTCCGATCACGTCATCTATTAAGACCCGAAATACGCAGCCGTTTGGCGTGTGACAGTCGGCGTGTAGTGGCCACCTAACCACTTCTGATTGTTTTGGTTGTTTAATTTTCGTTTTGTTGCATTGTTGATTTAATTGTGTATTTTTGTTTATTTGAATGTATACCTAGTGTGTGTGTGTGTGTGTGTGTAACCATTGATTCCGCATCCGTGATCCTTCCTAATTGTTTATTTTTGTTATTCAGAGGCTGAGGTCGACAGGTGTGGACGGGTGGTGGTATCCCTTTTTGTTTTAGTTTGCTGTGTCGTCACCACCCAATTCTGACTGCCCACTGGGATGCGAGCGTTTGTGCACGTGTGATTGGGGTGACTCCCCGGGCTTCCGTCCCCATCCAACCTGCTCCTGCTAGATCTAGGTGGCCTCAGCCCTGAACACCATCATCACCTTCCGTGAGTCATTTTGTTTCTGTTGCCCCCCCCCCCGTGTCGTGTCAGCCTGTCCTGCTTTTGTTTTGACCAGTCTCTTCCCCTTGTTTGAATCGTTGGCCCCTTTTATTTTGAAGATCCTTTCCCCTTTTTTTGAGTTTGAGAATTTGATTTGTCCATTTGCTTTGATATTTGTTGTTTAATTGTTCCCCGTTGTTCGTAAGTTGTTTGTGTTGAACGGCGCTTCCCCTCCTGTGTTTTTGGTATTGGTAGTTTACTTATAAATTTGTTTTCCTTTTTCTGAGTTTAGTTGATTCCAATCCGTAACTGCTGGGATTCCTTTTTGTTTAGATGCATTTCCCTTAAACAATAATAATAATAAAGCCTTGTCTTTCTTTGTAAACCACGTCTCAGCTCATTTGTAGACGAAACCTGTGTGCCTTTCATTATTTTATTCCTCAAACACAACTTGAGGTGGCGTTGTCATCCCATATCCCTACTCCTTAACAATAACCCCCTTACATTCTGTAAATTCATCAACATTATCTTCTCCCCTCCCACACACTGCTCCTTTGTGTTGCCACACTAGTTTTGCCATTTTTGGGACAGGTAAGAAAGGGGGCCTCCATACATAGGCATCACGTAGACTTCCAACTTTGTTAGTCACACCAGGTAAGGGGTGGTTGCCACCTTTGTATTTCATTCGCACAGATAGAGTAGTTAGGCAGCCAGGCTTTTGTTTTCTTGAAATGTTAATTAGTTAGTTAGTTTAGTGTGTGCCCCCCACCCCCTCCTAGCTGCTTGAGATTATTATTTTGGCAACACCCATGGCCCCCTGGCAGTGGCTTATTTTTGTTTTGGTACATTTTCACCCTTGTAAATAGCTAAATAAAAAAGAACAAGAGTAAAGAAAAACATGTTCCTACTCTTAATCCTGTGTTGACCCTCTTATTTTGCCTCCTCAATGCTTGGCTGCCCTCTGGTTTGTTAATTTATGTTGCAACCCTTGACCCTAGAGTAACTGGGTTCGTAACAGGTGGTGACATGAACTTAGTTCTGGACCCATCCAAAGATCGGTCATCCTCTAATGCCAAAACCCTGTCCCAAGCAGCCAAACTGGTAGATTTATGGAGAGAGAAACACAAGTCGCTACATGAGTACTCGTTCTACTCACACGCTCACAAAAGCTAGTCCAGAATTGATATTTTTCTAGCTCATGCTGACAGACTGCACCTTGTATCCTCATACGAATATCTAGCTATGACACACTCAGACCATGCCCCTCTAATGCTCAAGATGGTGCACAAGAACGCTACTGGTAGTTATAGACTTTGGTGATTCCCACAGATTATGTTAAACTTATCAGCAACAAAATTGGCAGTTTTATCAGCATTAATAGAGAGACTGCCTTTCCAACAGCTGTGTGGGAATCCCTAAAAGCTTATGTGAGAGGTGAGACTATTGGCGAAATCATGGGGAAAAAAAGCAATACACGCTTAAAACTAAAACTCTGGAATCAGAGACCAGGGGCCTCATGTACAAAGACAAAGGTGGTGCTGGATATACTGCTACCCATCCTAACAAATTGTGGTCTGTCGGTCAGGTAGTCAGCTATCCAGGAGATGTGGGAGGGGTCCACATGCATGGAAGCCAGTTTTTCCTGCAGAAGTGATGGCTGAATGGTGTTAAACGCGCTAGAGAAGTCAAAGAAGATAATTCTCACAGTGCAACCTCCCTCCTCAAGATAGGAGTGGGTTCGGTGGAGGAGATACAGGACCGCGTCCTCCACTCCCATCTTCTCCCTGTAGGCAAACTGGAGTGGGTCTTGAGTCTGCTGCACCTGTGTCCTCAGGTGGTGCAGTACCCGTCTCTCCAGGGACTTCATTACCTGATAAGTGAGGGCGATGGGACGGAAGTCATTGGGGACCCTTGGTTGTTTTATCTTGGGGACAGGAATAATGCAGGAAGTCTTCCACAAGGAGGGGACTTTCCCCAGGTGCAGACTCAGATTGAAGACCTGCTGAAGAGGGTCGCCAAGCTCCTCAGCACAGGCTCTCAGGGGTCTGGGGCTCACCAGATCAGGACTGGCTGCTTTCCTGGGGTTAAGGCTTCTCAGCACACCTCTCACCTGATGAGCAGAGAGGAAGGGGATGGGGTGGGTGGGAATAGGGTGAGAGGCTGGGGAAGAGATGATGGATGAGGTGGACACTGTGTTGGGTGGAGGAGGTGGATGGGGAGATTGGGGAAATTGAGGGGACCAGGGGAGTGGGCTGCTAGGAGGGAGGGAGAGAACTACTGGAGGAGGTGCAGCTGTAGATGATGTGGTGGTGGAAGGGGATGAGGAGGCACCTGAGTTGAATCGGTTGAAGAAGGTGTTCAGCTCATTAGCCCTCGCTACACTTCCTTCAGCCCTTACTGCTGTTTTTTTGCACCCAGTGATGGTTTTCATGCCATCCCACACCTCTTGGATGTTGTTCAGTCTCAGCTTTCCCTCCAGTCTATTTTTGTAAGCCTTTTTGGCCTCCCTTAAAGATATTTTCAGTTCTTTCTGTACAGCCTTTATCTCCCCTGTGTCTTTGTTCCTGAACGCCCTCTTTTTCCTGTTGAGTACTGCCTTCACCTCGCCAGTGATCCACGGTTTGTTATTGGAAAAGCAGTGTACTTCGTTGGCAGGCACAGCAATGTCAGTGCAGAAGTTGATATACTCCGTCAGGCACTGTGTAACTTCCTCAATGTCTTGACCGTGAGGATCAAGCAGCACGCTCCAGTCGGTGCAACTGAAGCAGTCTCTCAGCACTTCCTCAGCCTCTGGTTTCCAGAGTTCTTGTGGTAATGGGCTGTCTCCTCACTAGTGGCGTGTACCTGGGCTGCAGATAGACAAGGATGTGGTCGGACTTCCCCAGGGGTGGGAGGGGCGTGGCCGAGTAGGCATCCCTCACGTTGGCGTAGAGCAGGTCAATGGTCCTGTTGTTCCGGGTTGGACAGTCCACGTACTGATACATGACTGGCATGATGGAGTCCAAGTTGACGTGATTGAAGTCCCCCGAGATGATGACTAGAGCCTCTGGGTGTTGTGTCTGTAGCCCCTCAGTCGTGGAATGCACTATGTCAAGTGCCGCCTCAACATTAGCCCTCGGAGGAATGTAGACGCAGATCGCAATGACCTGCATTAACTCCCTCTGTAAGTAGTACGGTCTTAGGCTAACGGCTAGCAGCTCACAATCACGGCAGCACATGACAGATTTAATACGGCAATGTCCTGGGTTACTCCATCTGTCGTTCACGTACACCACAAGCCCCCCACCTTTACTCTTCCCGCTGGCGCTGGTGTCTCGATCTGCCCTCACTGTAGCGAAACCGGGTAGCTCTATGTTACCGTCAGGTACGTGCGAAGTTAGCCAGGTCTCCGTGAGGAATATCAAGCAGCTCTCTCGGTAAATCTGTTGGTTTTTAACCAGAGCTGCCAACTTGTCCATCTTATTAGGCAAAGCATTTACATTCCCCATCAGCACTGAGGGAATCGGTGGCTTGAATCTTTGTTTTCTTGCTGTAGGCTTAGCCCTGCGTTTCACCCCAGCACGGCTTCCCCGGTACCTCCTCCTTAACTCCTGAGGTATAAAGTGGCAAAACTGTGGAATGTAAGTGTCCATGCTTTGGAAGGCAAAAGCCTATCTCGATGAACAATCTGCCGATAGGACAAGTCTAGGTCCTAAGCGTGGTGGTGGGATGAAGCGATGACACCAAGACCCCCAGGACAGCACAATCCACCTCCTGGCGCAGTGGTCATCACCTGCCGGGGACACAGGGACTGCGGCAGTATCATGCATATCGAGCATACTATGCAAAGCATAATGAGAGCAAGTTTGGACAGAGTAGATAGAGTCAAAGGTTGATTGGGTGAGGAAAGTGATAGAAGCTCCGCCTGCACAGAGCAACGATCCCTGTAACGGGAGCGAAAGATCTCCCTCCACGGCGTAAGCCTATAGCAGCTTAACTGACAGTGGATGGAATCTAACTATAATCTTTAAGAAAAAGGAAGGTCTTAAGTCTACTCTTTAATAAACTAACTGTGTCTGCCCCCCTCACCGAGGCTGGAAGATGATTCCAAAATAAAGGTGCCAGGAAACTGAAACACCTACCTCCTGATCTAACTCTAGAAATTTTTGGGATAACTGAAAGTCCTGAATCCTCAGAGTGAAGGGCTCTTGGAGGATGATAAAGTTCAATTAGTCCTCTAATATAAGAAGGAGCCTGAGAATGAAGAGCTTTGTAAGTTAAAACTAGAATCTTAAATTCAATTCTAAATTTGACTGGCAGCCAATGCAAGGAAGCTAAGATTGGAGTAATATGCTGCCTCCTTTTAGTTCCGGTTAACAATCGTGCCGCAGAGTTTTGGATTAACTGTAATGTCCTAAGGGATGAATTTGGGCATCCTGCTAGTACTGGGTTACAGTAATCTAGCCTAGACGTAACAAAAGCATGGATTATTTTTTCTTCATCTTTGAAGGACAAGAAACTTCGAATTTTGGCAATGTTTCTTAAGTGGAAGAAAGCTGAGCTCCCTACATTCTGAATATGAGTATTAAAGGTCAGGTCCTGATCAAAAGTGACTCCAAGGTTCCTCACAATAGAACTGGGTGTAAAACCAAATAGACCACATTGTCCATCAAAGGCTCTGTCCCTAAGCTCTCATGAGCCAAATTTAATGACCTCAGTTTTATTGGTATCAAGCAACAGGAAATTCTGTGTCATCCAGGTTTTGACGTCACTAAGACAAGATTCCAATTCAGCCAACTGATGAGCCTCATTTGCCTTAAAAGACAAGTACAGCTGTGTGTCATCTGCGTAAGAATGGAAGCTGATGTTATCCTTTCTAATGATGTCACCAAGAGGTGACATGTAGATGTTAAAAAGGAGTGGCCCAAGTACAGACCCTTGAGGGACACACCATGACTAACCCTCCTACGTTCTGATGAATGCTTATGAACATGAACAAACTGAAAACGGTCAGACAAGTAAGATCTAAACCAGTTTAAGGCCCGATCCTCGATGCCAATAGCATCTTCTAATCTCCTAAAATGAATGATATGGTCAACTGTATCAAATGCTGCAATGAGATCTAGGAGGACCAGAACAGAGAGAAGACCTCTGTCAGATGCACACAAGAGATCATTACTCACCTTAAGCAGTGCAGTTTCAGTGCTGTGATCAACTCTGAAACCTGACTGAAATGCCTCAAGCAGATTGTTGTCATTTAAGAAGTCAACAAGCTGCCTGGCAACAACTTTTTCTAAAATCTTAGAGAGAAAAATATACTCTACTCTACTATCGTACTATAAATGGTACAGTGCGCCAGCGAAAATCAAGTCACTAAACATTACGCACGTCTTTAATTGACGTACTTGGGGCTGCTTAACACACAAAGAAATTTGTGGGCTTAAAAAAAAAACCTTCAGAATTTGTTGTCAGTTGTTGTTTGCTACTGTCTTATTTAATATTAAAGGCAATGAATGAATGACAGTTGGAAGAGATGAGACACACGTCAGTGCACGTCCAGCAAGTTTTGATTTGTGTATTTATTTATTTATTTTTAAAAGTAAGACAATGGGCAACAACAACCGCCTCTTTTTTGTTCAGAGACAAAAAGTATTGGCAGGCAGTATAAAACCAAATACAAATAAAATATAAAACAAAAAGAAAATTGAAAATAAGTTTGGCAAATATTAAATTCTTCACAGTCTTTTACTTTTGTCAGGGTATTCATCGAGACAATTAATTCACTTTTCAGTCACCAAAAAGTCAACCATTGCCCACCATCCCAGCTGGAGACCGGCTTCACTCAATCATTTGTTGAAGACAGCATCTCTCGCCACAATATTAATAGCTACATCATGCGTGCACCACTGATCTAGATTCATGGAATGAATCGTGTGATCGCGCCTTTATGGCAATGGCTGTGCAGCTGCGTAACTCCGATTACGTTTGGAAATCAACCTCTTGCTGCAAATTGTGCTGTAATGTCGGCCAGATCAACTGCCGGGAATTTGATCAACTTGGTTGACACAAGGATGATTCCGTAACACACAACTGGCATGGTTGGACTGGGTCGACTGGGACCTCTCTTTGGAAGGAACTCCAGCATGGTCAGCAACTGTTGGCACCGCGGCTCCTTCTCGCACGGTGTTCTGAAGGGCTGTGGCTCAGAGCAGAGTTCTAAAAGAACCGCCCTTCAGAACTTGACACGGCTCATGAAGTTCGGATGGTCTCTTAAAATTCTTTGGTGGCGAACTGCTCTATTCACCTCATCCTTCATAGTACCCACACTGCCATTGTTGGCTTTATTTTCTACACCTCTGTGCGCCAGTGTTGTTCTTGGCAGGCATTTTAGATTTAGTCTTAGTCATAGACGAAATGCTTCTTCGTTTTAGTCATTTTGTATTCCTTGGTAGTTTTAGTCTAGCTTTAGTCGACTAAAACTGAAAAGGTTTTCGTCACATTTTAGTCATTTTGTATCTTTAATAGTTTTAGTCGACTAAAACTCAAATCAATTTTAGTCAATCTTTTGTCAATTAAATCACTAAAGGTTATGGTCCAGGTTCAGTTAATTTTTTTTTTAGAAGATGTTTATCAATAAGGCCAAAATTACATTGAATCCAAAAGTTGACAGGTCATATGAAGTGCAATTGAATTCATAAAGCAGTTCATTTGCCGAACCCTTTTGTAAAATAACTGTCACACCGTGGTGAGGTTTTGTCTTGTCTTGGAGTTTTGTCTCGTCATTTCCTGTTTTATTTTGACAACTTCCTCTCGTTTCAGATCACAACCCCTCCTCATGTTCCACCTGTTCGTCTGACCCAATTACCCATTGTTTCCAGCTGTGCCTTGTTCCCTTGTGTGTTCAAATAGTCTGCGTTCCCCTTGTCTTGTGCCAGAGTGTCTTCGTCCGTCACGTCTAGTCCGGAACCTGTTCACAGCCACAGCCTTTGCCTTAAGAGTCCACAGTAAGACGGTTGTTCCTCGAGATTGAGTGATTTTTTGTTAATGCTAAGTTTTGTTATTAGAATAGGATTTTGTTTACTAGTTAGTCTTTTTCCTCCTTGTGAGTGATTTTTTTTTTTTTTTTTTTGTCATTAGAATAGTACTTTTGTTAGTTAGTCAGTCCTTTTTCCTCCATGCGAGTGATTTTGATTTTGTTATCAGTGAGAATAGGATTCTTATAGCCTGTTTTATTTGATCTCTCTGATCTGCGGACAATTGCTTGTGTGAAATAAATTTACTTGTTTCCCATTAATCCTCTGCGTCTGAGTCCTGCCCCAAGTCCCGGCCTGACAATAACTCATTCCTTACCATCACTTACCAGATTGATATCTCTCTAGCCTAGACTTCCCAATTGAGTGGAATCTGTTTATTATACTCTACAAGTTAAGAGACAAAATATTCTTTCTTTGGTTTTATTTTTGAGAACCATCAAAAGTGCAATCACAAAGTGATTAAAAACAGATAACACTAGGCAATCAGAGGGGCACGCACACACCCCAATAGTTCTGAGACCCATCAAAAGTGCAATCATGAAGTGATCTGAACAGATATTGTCATTGAAATAGGCACATTGACCAACATCTGCTCAGCATTGTTTTAAAACAATATAGACACCAACACAGACATCAACAAAAGCCTCATTTATACTTAGTGGCATACTGGTGTACTGCTTAGTAAATAGCATATACACGAACTCACGATGTGTTAAGAACGTGATGCATGGTGAGCTTGTGTATCTGCTATTTACTGCATGCAACAAAATCAGGTTTAAGGATTTGCATCTGACGTCGCCTTCATACGGAAGACAGTGCACCGTTTGTGGTTGGAACTCTGTAACGTGACTCACGTCCCCTTGTGGCTTTAGCCTGAAGGCGATAAGGCTCGACGTGCACTAACAAAGCATATAACATGACACAATAACTAACTGTAGCCCGTTGAAGCAACGCAGCTAGCCACCCCTCCCGTTTTACAGAATTGTTCTCTTTTTTCACCACCTCACCACAAAAATAAAATCTCTCCCGTTTCTTCGGGAACATGACAATCTCATTTGATTTCCGTCTGTGGTCTAGATAGGGTTGCCAACCCTTCCGTAAAATACGCGATTGTCCCGTATTTGGCAACTAAAAAACCTGTTCCGTAATGAACTGATACGGGACGCACGTCACTTTGTCCCGTATATTTCGGGGACGCCTCCGCCCCCGTCGTTGACAGACTTGAGAGATCGGAACCCCGCCACCCCCGAGATGTCCCGGATTTGAAACTCTAGGAGGTGGCAATCCTACGAGCAACACAAACGTTTTCGTCTAGTCTCGTCTTGTCAACGAAAACGCACATTCGTCTCGTCACAATTTAGTCATCAAATACTTATGTTCGACTCGTCAACGTCACGTCTTCGTCACGAAAAAAAGGGGCGTTGACGAAATTATTTCGTCAACGTCATCGTCAACGAATACAACACTGCTGTGCGTGCATGCTTTGATACTGATTGATATAAATTAATTTGTTGTTCGTCAAAGCCTATTGAAAACCGCCTCAGAAATCCTTTCCCAACTTAACCAGTGAGTATCGCCAACGGACAACCAAGGGTAGAAATGTACGTACACAAGTTAAAGACTGGGCTTTTATAAAGCTTTTACATCTAATCTAATAACACCGCTAATGGATATGTTTAAACACTCACTTGAAATACACCAACTGCCAAAAACCTTAGAACAGGCTTTGATCACTGTCCTGCTAAAACCCGGAAAGGACCCAAAACTCTGTGGTTCCAATAGGCCGATATCCTTTCTTTCATCAGAATATAAAATACTCACCAAAGTAATAGCTACTAGGCTGGAGGAAATCATACCTGACCTTATACATAAAGATCAAACTGGCTTCATTCAGAACTGCCTTTCCTCTGATGACATCCGTAGATTTCTCATTTGAATGGTCTGTGCCGAAAACATCAGTACACCAGTCGTTGCCCTCTCATTAGATGATGAAAAGGCATTTGATTGTTTAGAATGGCCCTATCTTTTTGCAGTCTTAGAATTTTTTTTTTGATACAAGTGATTTAGATACTATAAATCCATCAGCAATCCGAACAAATACTGACATCTTATCCCCTTTCCCCTTGGCACGTGGCACTTGCCAGCGCTCAAAAGCTGTTCATTGTCCTCTGGCTTTTTCGCTCGCAGCTCACGAATAAAATAGAAAAAAGACCAGACGCCGCGTTTGTTTTTCTCCTCTCTCGCTACCAAACACGCTGGATGAGAGAAAAGGTCTCACTCTGTGCATTTGTCTCGACACCTGTTCGCGTTGGCCCTATAGCGGAATGAACGGAGTGAGTGAACTCTCCTGTCAGTCATTAAGTCTCTTTGTCACGGGATGGGCCAGGCGGGCGCTGCCGCAGACACAGACACACACCGACACAGTGCTGCAAGTGAGCGAAGTGAAGGAAAACCGAGCAAACGCTATGACTGATGAACAGTGTCAGTATGGGAACATTTCGGCTTCAAACGAAACGAACGAGGTGAGCCCATGAACACGGACGAGCCGATATGTCGGAATTGTTTGAAAGTAGTGGTGGTGAAGAAGGGGAATACGTCGAACATGCACGTGCACCTCAAGCACAATTATCCCCTCCAGTTTTCCCAACTGTGAAAAAAAAGTACCGCCCGAGGTTCCGCGGAGCGATCGTCCCGACAGGCAACGCTGACTGAAGCGTTTGGTAAGCAAAGCAAATATTGAAAAAAAAAAAAAAAAAAAAAAAAACAGAGCAAAATGGTGCGCACTTACAGACAGCGTCAAAGTCCTTTCTTTCTGCTTTTTTTTTTTTTTTTTTTTAATTATCATGGCTTTTAAGTGCTATTTTTGATAAAACAGAATGTGAGTCCATTTTATTTTTATTGTTTTTTTGTTGTCTTTTATGTTTACTATGTTTGTTCATCTTATTTGCAACCTCTTAATCTTGAGAAATGAAAGTGTATTGTTTTTGACATTGTGTACTTGCATTATTATGTCATATATTATCATTATATGATAAAAAAAAATGGTGTCAATAATATCGTTTATCGACAATAATTTGTAGCACTTTTACTGTCCAGCAAAATTTGTTATTGTGACAGGCCTAGTCGTCGCTCTTTCGGCATGTGCTGCCTCTTACAACTCCCGATACCGCCTGGAAACATGGCTTTGCCGCTGTACTGACAGCCCCTAAAACCAGTCAAATTTGCTGCTGCTTTGCTGACGCCGAAAGTTGTCGGATCACGTCATTAATTAAGATCCGAATTATGAAGCCGTTCTGCTTGTGACAGTTGGTGCGTAGTGACCACCTAACCATTTCTTATTGTTTTGTTTGTTTTGGTTGTTTATTTTTCGTTTTGCTGCATTGTTGAATTAATTGTGTATTTTTGTTTATTTGAATGTATACCTAACCCTGATGTGTGTGTGCTTGTGTGTGTGAGTGTCACCATTAATTCCGTATATGCGTCCTTGATCTCTCCTAATTGTGTTTCTTTTTGTTATTCAGAGGCTGAGGTCGACAGGTGTGGACAGGTGGTGGTATCCCTTTTGTTTTAGTTTGCTGTGTCGTCACCACCCAAGTCTGACTGCCCACTGGGATGCGAGTGTTTGATTGTGCCCTGAACAGCATCATCACCTTCCGTAAGTCATTTTGTTTCTGTTGCCCCCCGTGTGGTGTTGTCAGCCTGTCCTGCTTTTGTTTTGACCAGTCTCTTCCCCTTGTTTGAATCGTTGGCCCCTTTTATTTTGAAGATCCTTTCCCCTTTTTGAGTTTGAGAATTTGATTTGTCCATTTGTTTTGATATTTGTTTTTTTTGTTGTTGTTGTTGTTTAATTGTTCCCCCTTGTTAGTAAGTTGTTTGTTTTGAACGGTGCTTCCTCTCCTGTTTCTTGGTATTGATAGTTTACTTATAAATTTGTTTTTTTTCTTTTTCTGGGTTGAGTGATTCCAATCCGTAACTGCCGGGATTTCCTGTTTTTTTTAGGTGCACTTCCTTTAAATTATAATAAAGCCTTGTCTTTCTTTGTAAACCACGTCTCAGCTCATTCGTAAAGAAAAAGCCGTGTGCCTTCTATTGTTTTATTCCTCAAAAAAACAACTTGAGGTGGCGTTGTCGTCCCATATCCCTACTCCTTAACAATAACCCCCTTACATTCTGCAATTGCATCAACATTATCTTCTCCCCCCCCCCCACACTGCTCCTTCGTGTTGCCACATTATGAAACTGTACCATGGGCAAACGTAGAACTACAGACGTTTCTGTTCTCTGTGGCTGAAGAAAAAGCTCAAAGAGAGCTGGATGGACGGAGCGACTACCGAAGCACCAAGGACTACAACGGTCGGAGTGGACCGAACAGAGAAAATGTTGGAGGTTTGTTCAGCCTAATGCAGATGCGATGGAACACCGGTGCGGTCAGCAACGGGAGTGAAATGGGCTCGACTCGGGCGGTGGACGACGAAAGAATAGTCGGCCACAACAAGTAAACAGTATTAAACAAAATCATTCTAAGCCCTACGTAAATGTCTCGCACAAAACAAAACAAAACCACGGTTAATACAAAAAGTGAATCCTATGGTTTCGGGGACACGGGAGGCACAAAAACCGTTGGTTCACCTTGCAACCGTGACTCCAACCACGATCAGGTTCTGGTCAGGCTTAAGGAAATACCTTTCAACCGAACTGTCCCGTACCGCGGCTGGCACTAGCCGCTCAGGGCTAGTGGGTAAACGCTGAGAAACACTGCCTTGGAGGATTTTGAGTTAGATACTATAATACGAGGCAAGTATAATTCGAAAGGCTTTTTTATCCTATGTTTATGACAGGCTAATGAGCAGTATAAAACAGACACAGACTCTGTCATCAATGAGACTGATTGGGAGCAGATCTGCAGTAGCTCTCAATCATTCTCCTATAACAGTCGGCATAAAGTATTCATAAAATAAGCAGTAACTACTCTGAAAACTGCCCTAGGTGTAAGACTGAAACAGGAACCCTCCTCCACGTGTTCTGGACGTGCAGGCACTTGGAACAGTACTGGAGATCTATTTTGGACATTGTCAAAGGAATTGTGGGGGTGGAAATCCCAGCCAATCCACGGCTGACAAATCCGTTTTGTCATCCGCTTCGCATAAAATCGCATTCGTCACGGACGTGCGAACAGAATGCGAGCTCCGTCCCCATTAACGACCGCCTACTCGACTCACCTCTCCCGTGCACGTACTTGGTCGGCACCCCTCCTCCCGGCGTTGTAATTATAAAGTTACAAACAAGACTCTTTTATTAGGATGCTAATAAATTTCATTCCGCATTAGCGGATTTTGTCAGTGGAGCAGCGGTCGCAGTTTCCCACATATGTGATTAAATGTGCGACGAAAGTTTGCCAGCCACTGTTGATCCGAAAAAGAAGTCATCACCACTCTGTCCCACCAGTCGTTACTCCTTGTGCGGATCCATACGAGCTGCAGTAGAATTAAAACGAGTGACTTGATATAGTTCGCAAACAGGAAGTTGATTCTTATTCGCTTTCAGGTAAAACTAGCCGTGGTTTTGCGCTTCACTGCCCCCAGTCGTTAAAAATGCACTAATGCGATCACAAGTGGCACGCTCGAGACGCATGTTAATGCCATGTGCGAACAGATGCTTCAAGATGCGTACTTGTGATACGATCCCACAAAACAGTTACAAGTGACAAAGTGCAAACAGGGCCTTGGAGCACTTGCTTTCCCAACAAGAAGAATGGGGCCAGGAACCCAAATCGGTCGTGCACAGAGGCTACAGTTGAAAAGATCCCACGCTGGGTCATTGGTCTCTCATCGAGGGAGGCCTTAAAGGAGAAGGTGTCCTCCTTTACATTCCATTGTACTCCAAGTGCCGTCCAGACTGGGAGATCATTGTGACTAAGATCTACGTCCATCACTTCTTCGGCTCGTTCACTTGCACCGATAGATTGCAGGACCACCTGGTGATGAGATATGAAGACACAACTGCCCTTTTACATGCACTGCTTGAGCTTCTACCACCAGCTGGATGGCGGCCTTTACAGACTCACGGCTTGCTATGCCATTGTCAACGTGAAAATGATTTTGGATGAAATTTGCCGTTTGCGGGTACTCTTTTTCGTTCTGGTGAATTCTTCTTTCTAGGATCTGAAGGAACTGTATGTCTTTCTGAGATGTGCTGCCTTCTCTTGGGTTTGTATCTGTAAAATTAATCGCGGCAGCTGGTGAAGCAGGTGGTAGCTCTCTTACGGATATGCGATTGCACAACCCTGTCGCATCCTTGGAGTTCACGCTCGGGGACACACCTCCAACAATACTCCAGCCCAAGTCTGTCCGTATACCATAGGGCTCGCTGTCGCCTCCTGTGATGACCTGACGCGGTGCTAAGGCTCTAGAGCAGTAATAGCCAATCAAAAGTCTGACTCCACAATCCATCAGTGGAGGTATCTCGTTGGCAATGGATGCAAGATGACTCCACCCGTTGCAGTATCACTGGTGGGAATGTGTGCTCTCTCTAGTGGGATGAAGTCTCTGCTGTAGACAGAAGGTAGGCTGATGGTGGTCTCTGAGGAATAACCTCTCACCTTAAGTCCACTGACTCTCTGGCTTTCTATAACTGAGTCCCTTCCCATCATGGTGGACAGCTTGAGCTTCACTGGTTCGCTTGCAGCCTGTAGCTTCTCACACAGATCTTGATCAACAAAGGTTTTACTGCTCTGGGTGTCGAATAAAGCATAAGCTAGGGTCTCTGATCCAGTAGTGCTTGATGATGATATCCATACTGGGACTATCATTTATGTGCTTCCGTTATCACCTCCATTCACCTTACATGCGTTTTCCTCCGTTTCTTGAGCTTTTTGTGAAGGTGGCTTCTCCACAGGTGGACGGTCTTCATGTAGCGGAGTGGGATGACTCTTTTTACATTTGCCACACGTCGCTTTCTTTCGACAGTCCTTTGAAATGTGACCTCTCCTGAGGCATGCGAAGCACAGTTTGTGGTCTCTAATAAACCTTTGCTTTTCTTCCATAGATGTTGTTGCTAATTTTTGACAGCTATAGATGGAGTGGCTCTCTTCGCAGTATATGCATTTCACTTCTTCAATTTTAGTGGAATCTTTGGGCTCTTCGTACTTGAATTCATCGCTGGTGTGGGATTCAAATATGGCGCTTGATGTTTCTGTAGTCTGCAACGTTGGTGGCAAAGGTGTCTGCCCTTGGACGCTTTGTTTATCTTGTTGGCTTTTCCTCCACGGGCATGAGAGCATACCTTGATGAGACTGGGTTGCATGCTATACGTGCCTCCTTTGAAATGAAGGAAACAAACTCTTTAAAGTTAGGATAGTCTCCAGATCTATAAGGGCCTTCAAGCTTGCGCTCCACTGTGCAAATTTTAATGGCCGTTTCAGCTCTTGCCGTTGTGCATTGATCAGGTTTTCCATTTCGCATTCCACCCTTTTTGCAGCCAACTGAGCAGCCATCTCGGTTTTCTTCAATGCAATGCTTGGCGTCTCGGAGCCTGGTTTGGAACTGTTAGCAACAGACGACGTAGAAGAAGCTGTGGATCCATATATGGATTTGGCCTACTCCTTGTCCAGCAGCAAACGCAACCTTAGCCTTTCCGCTTCTGCGTCAAAGTCCTCTCCAGTCTCAGACAGGCGAACTTTCGTGAACTGCATTAAATCTGCTGTCACTGCTGAACATGCGTCAATCTTTCTCCTTACTTCTTGGGAAGGGTTTGACGTTTCTCTTAGACTGTTATATTCTACCTTAGCTACAGCCTCTAATTCTTTGAGAGTTTTCATTATTGCAAACAGATCCTCATCAGAACACTCGCCTTTGAGACTTTTACGAACCTCTCTAACGTGAACCTTCCACTCTTCATACGCAGAGTAGACCCTTTTTTCCTTTTGAACTGATTGTTGCTCCATAAACTCTTGCATCTTCGGTGTTGGGCGTTTCTCTCAAGATGACCTTCTAATACTTGGCTTTCGTGCACTAGGATTAGGATCCAAACGCGTCTATCGGCTCTGCTGCCTTACATCAATCAAAAGCCTGATTGTCTAACTCTTTCAAAAGGTCTGCTAGCATGAGTTCAGGATGTCTAGCTGGCTCATTCTGAATATGTGGATCGTTATGCACAGACATTTTCCCTTTAGACCACAACTCAATCAGAAATAAAACAGCAACAACCTATACCAAAGGGTAAACATATACAAGGATATAGGCCTGGGCGATAAATCGATTACGATAATAATCGCGATTAAAAACTCCACGATAACGATGATAAATGCATGAGCTGTTATTTCGATAACCCAACCAATCCCACAGGAGAGAAACAAGCGCGTGCTAAATGAACAGCCAATCCCAGCAGAGAAACAACGGCGTGCCTCCTTCCCTCCACCCACCTCCTCTCGCTCGCAACAACTCAGATGGGAGACACACACAGCCGTCCGCTAAAGCTAGTTATAGGAACATGTAGAAATGAGTAGCGAGGAGCAGAAAATGAGGGAAGTGAAGAAACTGTACAAAATGTGCCTGAGAACTGTACCCCTTACACCGAGGGTGAGGAGGAATCTGAAAACGTCCAGCAGGATGAAATAGTGGCGAAGAAAGGCAATACCAGTTCGGTGATTTGGAATTGGTTCGGCTACCTCAGGTCCGACAAAGTACAGGCTAACGCTAAGTGCAAATTATGTCGGAGAACAGTCCCAAGCAAAACAGGAAACACCACAAACCTCTTTCAACATCTCAAGAAGTACCACGATAAAGAATGATATGAAAGCCAGAGTTTACGTTTTCATGCTAGCCTCCCCGCAGGTAACGCTAAAAACAACGCACTGCTGCAAGAGCCCAGGGGGAGTGTGCTGCATGATACTCCTGCTAGCAGTAGTAGTAGCCTAGCTAGCGACAGTGCTAAGCAAACAGTTGCTCGTCAAACAACAATACAGTCAGCCTTTAACGCAGCTGCCCCGTACAAGGAAAAAGATCGACGCGGTACAGAAACATAACCAGAGCAGTGACATGCAATATTGTACTGTCTGTCTGTACCTCTTTTTATTTTTGTTTTTATTTTATTTAATCAGTTCAGTACACTACCTCTAAAATGTTTGAGAGATGTTAAAAACAAGACACATAATCCTCAACATTTAAGTTATTTTATTTCAGTACATCTAAGATGTAAAAAAATAATACAAACGTCTTGGTTCTGTCGGGTTGTTGTTGAATGTTTTGTATTGTCATACATTCTAACAATAAATATATAAAAATAATCCTTCTGGTTTCTTTGCGGTCCAAGGAGAATACTAATATTAAAACTATTATTGATTAAAAAAAAAATCCTATCGTGATTATTATCGACATCGAGCAATATAAGAAAACATATCGTGATAAAAAAAAAAATGCAATATCGCCCAGGCCTACAAGGATACCACTCTAGATGACACAAATTCAAGATTTATGGTGAATTCCAATTCCTCCCTTAACCCTCAATCTCAAAAATGCGCGCTCCCGCGAAGTGCAAGTGCTATCCCGATTCTCAGAACGTCAAATTGAGGGACAAGATTAAGGGCTGTATCGCCCTCAATATTGAGATTCTCCGGCACCACCCTTGGCAGTAAGGGCTACCCAGAAGGCATTGTGTATTTTCGCCAAGACATCTTCAAAAAATGGCGATGAAAAAAGCGAGCTACAAATGGAAGTATTTTCTTAGTTAATAAAGATATAAATATTATAAAACCATTTTATTGTCTTAGTGTAAGAGTTTCTTATGGATTATTGACATTGTTGTTGCGTAACATTTTTATTTTTTTACTTTACGATGTTTGTCAGCAGGACCGGCGGTCCCGGCTTCACGTTACTTTTGTACATCGTTGTGTAGCGACCGAGGACTTCTTCTTTTTCGTCGTCTTCTTCTTTTTCTCCTTCTTCGTCGTCGTCGTCTTCTTGACTGACTGGAGTCAGGCGTAAGGGTTGGCGTAAGGCCGACCCCCACAGTCTGAAGACGTAACTGCACTTAAGGGGTGTCCCATTTCTAAGCCCTTACACTTATTTTTGAGGGCCAACATTGAGGGCCAAAGATTGAGGGTTAAGGGCGAGGGTTGAGATTGAGGAGTTGAGTGAGGAATTGGAATTGGCCCTTTCTCTAAAAGAGATATGGGTAGGTTTCTCCATCGAATTAGATAGTTTTCTATTTTCTTTAATAGCGGGATGAAATTGAGTTGTATTAAGTCTGATAGGTTGGGAGAGAAGTTGATAACTAAATATCGTATGTTACCAGCTTGCAGTGGTGCGCAAGAGGTTCGTTTAAATTTACAATTAAGCGGTAGAAGTGTGGATTTTCCCCAATTTATTGTATAGTCCGAAATACAAGAGAAATTGTCAATAAGGGTGATAACTTCAGCAAGTGAGGATTGTGTATTACGAAGAAATAATAATACGTCATCGGCAAATAGGCTCATTTTATGGTCGGATGTTGAAATTGGGACTCCTTTGATGTTGTCATTTTGACGGATTGCAGCTGCCAGAGGTTCAATGAACATTGCAAATAGTGAAGGGGAGAGAGGGCAGCCCTGTCTGGTGCCTCGTTGCAGATTAAACCTTTGAGAGATCTGGCTATTCGTTCAAACTCAGGCCCACGGAGAGCTATATAGTGTTCGTATCCAGGATATAAACAAATTTCCAAAACCAAATTTTTGTAGCGTTGCGAATAAGAAACTCCCTGTCACCCTGTCAAATGCTTTTTCTGCATCTCGCGAAACAATTGTTGTTTGTAGATTATTGGTGTCAGTGAATTCAGATTGATAAATCTACGTACATTGGAAATTGAGTCTCTACCTTTAATACACCCTGTTTGGTCAGGATGGATTATATATGGAGTAATTTTTTCTAGTCGTCTAGCTATTGCTTTACAAATAATTTTAAGATCAGTATTGATTAACGATATTGGTCGGTAGCTAGTCGGGAGCGATGGGTCTTTGTCAGGCTTGAGCACGAGGCTAAAGTTAGCAGAATTCATGTTTGAGGAGAGATGTCCAGTGTGTAGGATCTCTCTAGACATTCTATAATAGGTAGGACCAACAGTTGGCCAAAGTGCCTTATAAAATTCTACTGGGAAGCCATCAGGTCCTGTTGCCATATTTAATGGCATTTGTGCCAAGGCTTCTTCAAACTCTGCCTGAGTGAGATCTGCATCCATTGTAGTAGCCTGTTCCTGATTTAATTTTGGTAGCACAATAGTATTAAGAAAACTATCTATAGAGGCTTCTGAAGGGTTATTATTAGAGGAATATAATTTTTTGTAGAAATCTCTGAAGCATTTGTTAATTTCTTCTGGATTATGCGTTAGTTTGCCATCCAGGTTTTTGATGGAGGGGATTGTTGCTCTTTCTCTGTTTGACTTTAGTTGGTTCACTAAAAATTTACTAGAGTTATTATTGCATTCAAAATTCTCTTGGCGTAATCTTTGCATTTGGAACTTGATTTTTTTTATCTGTAAGTTTAGCTAATTCTGTTTTTAATTTACATAACTCTCTCCACATGTCTTCTTCCTGTTGTATGGCATATGAAGATTCTAATGTTTTAATATTATTAATGAATTCAGACTCCAAAGCTAGTTCCTTTTTTTTCTTGTGGCATGAATAAGATATTATTTTGCCCCGCATTACTGCTTTAGCTGTTTCCCAGAGAACATGTACAGTATTTACATGCAAGTCGTTAATTTGTAGTAATATTGTTCACTCCCTATTAAAGCGTCTGGGAAAATTGAAACAACACTGGGTTTTCCTTGAAGTCTTGCGGCAAGACTTGGAATGCCGTTTAGAATGCGTTTGTACCGATGAGACAATGTCCAATAATGCATCATCGTCAGTGGGTGTCTCGCACGTTACAAATTCGTCGATAAACGCAACTATCTCCTCATCTGTGTTCTTGCTAAGTTTGGGTGCACCCTCGATCCAAAACAAACAATGAACGTGAGGAGAACCACACTGCTGAAACTCAACTCTATAAAAGTGATCGACGATTTTGCCAATGATTTCAGCAGGAGACTTGAGCACCTCGTTCAGAAAACAGTGCCATCTGTAGGAATTCCTAACTGGCCAACACAAGCCAACAGGTCCCTCTTGACTGAACTCCAAAAAGCTGGCGTTCCTGTAATAGGTCTAAGAAATTTACAACCCTCATCAAACTGCAATAATTTTTTTAAAGATGCGTCATTCGTCAAAGTCAAAGTCACGCTAACCTTCTGTGCAACCTGACCACCTTTGCCTTTGTGCAACGTAATCAACACACTTGACGATACCTGCTGAACCTCTGACATGTATTGACCTGAAAAAATATACTCCACGTTCCGCGCAAAATGACCATCGACATGCATTATCCTATTACTTAAATAACGTGACAACGTCAAACCCCGAGGTCGACTGTCGTGGTATGTCCCTCTACCCTGTGAAAACAACACCGGAAAAGACTTGGCCTCATTCGTCTCATCCCGAAGTACCCTAACCGGACTATTGCCTTCTGCAGGCGCGATATTCAAAATCTGGTCAAAATGCTGATCCAAAAGCTCCTGGCCTACATCTACAGGCATGTGACAAGTGTCGTGAAACATGCAGTGCTGCTGCCTGTCATGTAATTGTTCATCTTGTAACATGTCTGCATTCAAATCCTCCTTCTGACCCTGATCACCTTACTTTCCCTTCACTTCAACAACTGCCTCCTCGCCTTCCACAACTACCTGACCTGACTCATTGACCTCTTCCCGACAAAATGCATTAATCCACGCGTCGTTGAACTTGATGTCCTTGTAAAACTGGTTCAACCTAACAAAACACTCTAAAGCTCGCCTGACATGCATGGTATCCACAAACTGATACTCATAGTGTCCTTTGTATGTTGACTTGCGCTTCAGCTTAACTTGTAACAAAGACCCTTCCATACTGGAATGTGGCAACACGTTTGCAGTCTCAACAATATTGCCTGGAACACAAGTCACTGGTCCATGCACTCCATTCTGTCCCCCTTTCTGCAGCGCCAACATTTTCATGAAGGGTATATGTAGCGCAATCAAATGCTGCTCTAAACTGTTCAAGCAGCCCAGTTCGGGTGGAATGGGATCAAGCTGCAAGTTGTTCTTCCAGCATTCAGCCGGCTCCTGACCTTTAAGTAGCTTCTGGTGGCACGTGTAACAGATCCACAGCTGACCTCTACAGGAAAGCAACTGACACGGTGCAACACAGTCAACATTGCATGTGTGCAAGTACTGCTCACTAATGCAATTGTTTGCGACTCCTTCTTCATAAACCTGCCTATCACAAGCATGGACTTGAGTTTTAAAGAACAACCTGAGACAAACAGAACACACAAACTCGGGTCCATCTCTAACCTTCTCATTGAAGTGCTCCATGACAAAACTAAAGTCTTTCAGATGAACCTTCTTCTGCTGACGAGTCAACTGAACTCTAGCAATGACTCCCTGCTTGTGGTCTAAATTGCCGCGAGACTTGTTACGACTTATCTCTTTTGTCCTTTCCCTGTGAAGAGCATCATGCTTATATTTAGAAATACTGTTTTGTCTAAGTTTTTCCCATGTGAAGAGCGTGTCACACTGCGGTGAGGTTGCGTCTTATCTTCGTGTCGTCTCGTCATTTCCCGTTTTATTTTGACATCACTCAGTGCGTTTACATGCAGAGCTTAATCGGACTAAGCAATAAATCGGTTTTCTCGTCCAATCGGAGTTCTCATCTTGCGCCCGTATACATGCAGCTGAGAAATTCAAATTATTGACGGGAACATGTCCTCTTCCCAACACTAGGGGGTGGATTGAGTCTTTTCAGCCGGTCAGCTGCTTTCGGTTGACATATTAAATCATTATGATATGGAACGATAGTTCATAATGTACGTGTTACTTACTTTGCAGATAAAGTGTACCCTATTTCTTGTGCTCATGGTGATTTTAAAAGGCAGACAAGAACGTTGTTTGCTGTTGGAGGGCTACAACAACACAACTGTCTTCGATGCTACGCTTTGTGCCGTTGCTACGGACCCGAAACTCTCGTTCTTGTTGGATTCGGGTTCGGAGCAGACTGGTGGGAGAGTTTGTGTACAGGTTTTGCAAAGGAACGGTGTCTTCAGTTATACACACGCTCATTAAAGTGCCGACCGTGGAGGAAGCTTGTGCCGCTGCACGCCGTTTCCAGCAAAAAAAAACAAACAGCAAATTTACCAAAATAAAAACAAATCAGAAAAAACATATTTTTGGTGTGCTTTTATTTACAAAGTTGAAATTCTTCTAACTTACAAAAAATGTGAACGAAAAGGCAGAGAAATTCGAATTCCAATCGCATTATCTGGGTGTCTCAATCGGAGTTCTCCGATTCCAATCGGAGTTCTCAAACTCCGATCATAATCAGACTAAGGTGTTTACATGCACGTGAGTTCTCCAATCATAATCGGACTAAGGCAATAATTCGAATTTCTCTAATGCCACGTAAACTGCTAACCTTCCTCTCGTTTCAGATCACTTCCCCCTCCTCATGTGCCACCTGTGCGTCTGACCCAATTACCCATTGTCTCCACCTGTGCCTCATCACCTCATGTGTTTAAATAGCCTGTGTCTCCCTTGTCTTGTGTCGTCATGTCTAGCGCTCTGGCACAGCCCAAGAAAAACTCACAGTAAGCCGATTCATCCTCAAAGACTAGTGATTTTTTTGTTTTTGATAATGTTTTGTTCTTGGTCAAAGTTTAGTTTAATAGTTTAATTGAGATTCTGTTATTTAGCCCCTCTTAGAGAGTGATTTTTCGTTTCTACTTCATTAGCCCTTTTTGCATGCCATGTTTCAATCTATTTTAGTCTAGGTTTATCCTTTAGTTATATGTAGCTTGCCCCATTTTCCTCTGGAGTGATTTTTAGTTTATCCCCTGTTTTTCCCCATCCTCAACCCTTTATCCCTTGAGCAACTTATATCTTACCCTTTTCGTTTCATAGATTAGGTACCCTAGGAGTTTCACAGCCTGGTTATTTTGATCACTTGGTCTAGAGGTGTACCGCGTGTTTGGTACAATAAAAATCTTTGCCTCTCACTACCCTCTGCATCTGAGTCCTGCCTTGAGTCCCAGCCTGACAGAACGTCCTGCTTATACTTAGAAGTACTGCTTTGTCTAACTTTTTGCCTGTGCAGAATGTCTTGCCTATACTTTCTGACACTGGATGTCTTGTGGCTGGATATTGTGCTGATAGTGTTTACATTGTCTGGATTTTATTTTATCCCTAATCTGTGTATCTACTGAATAAGATGTTTTATATGTCAGGTTCCTTTTTTTTTTTTTTTTTGCAAGAAAGCTATCTTGTTTTTCATGTGCCGTCTTCTTCATTCTCAGGTATGTTGACCGCGATAATCTTGCCCCAACTTTGTTGGTGTTGGTTCTTTTTGCAACCTCAACAACATTAGAAACGTCTACATCTGAATGAAAAGCCTTTATATTTCGCAAAGTCATTCCGTCACTGGTCATCTGGTTAACCTTACAAAAGCCATAACAACGTCGCTGTCCAGGTTCATGAACACAAACGTTTTCATAATGGTTTCTGCCAACATTCTCTAAATAAATACAATGTGAGAATTGTTTTTTGCAAGAGCTGTATTTCAACCAATGACCACCAATTAAACGTGTTGTGGAAAAGAGCGAAGATGCCGATGCAGGAATACTGGGATAATTTAATGAACAAACAATAAAAAGGGGATCGGAGCTCTGAGGCACAAAACACAGTAAAATGCGAGTGCGAGGAGGAAAGGAGGAAGAAGGTCTCTTATACACTGGACTGGGAGGGGAAGAGATAAGGAAGGGAAGAAGAGGAAAACAAAGCACAGAGAATCAGCACAAGCTGACACATTTACAGCCTCCTCTGGTGGACCACGAGGAGAATGTCTCGAAGGTTATACTATGAAACGAACAGATTACACGTGCTACTAGTGATCATATGACACAGGATACAACATAATAAAGAATAACCCAAGAATACATATTTCCCATTACAGTGTACACATCTAATCCTAAACAATCTGCTGCAACCTGAATTTCCACTTCTGAGGCCAAACTATGAACATACCTCATTTTGGACGAGACATAGGAATACTGACTACGCAAAATACTTTTGTATTTGTCAGCATTTACCTCCAACTCTTTACAGATAGCCAAACACATCTTGCGATGGTGCTTCGATGGTGAACGATTCACAGCCTGACTGATTGCTCTGAAGAAGCAGTTCCCATCAGCCACAACACTCAATTGTACAGGGAGCACCTAGGGAACCACTGCAATCAGAGAGGGGAAAAGTAGTGCGTTCCAAATATTGAAATTGTGACAAAGGTCAACACAAATATCAACACCAAGAGGACAGAAAATAAACTCATCATTGGTCACAGCACTGACAAACTGTACGTCAGAATTATCTGTGTCAAAGTGAGTCTTGCTACTCTGAGGTGGGTCACTGTTGCCAGTTGGGTCTGGACTTACAACAACACAATCATCAGGCTCACTGATATCAGCTGGTGCTGACTTCTCCAAAACAACACACTCAGATACATGGCTGCCAGGTGGTGGTGATGGACTTTTGGGAGGGAACTCAAAAATGTTAAAACCACACAATTCAAAGCCCTTGGAAACAGTGTTTGCCAAACAACAAAAGTAATGGTGCAAGTCTTCAAAAGATGCAAAGTGCAGAATTGAACTTTTACCACTATCAGCAGTCAAGCCAACATGACTACGTGAGTTGCTGTCAACCACCACAAAGCGGCCATTGCCATGGATGATGGGCGGCTGAAGAATACCCTCCCAGTGTCAAAATAGAGGTGCTGTACTGATATAACACCCTCTCCAGTCCATCTCGAAAAATAAGCCACCTCTTGTCGGTGATGTATGGATGTTCCATTAGGCCCACTTGGCCTGTCACTGTCTCCAGAAACGCACATATTTGCCATATTTCTACGACGCGTGGCAAATCTGGAACAGAAAGATGCTTGTATTTCCGAACACTTGCTTTCCTGCTATGCACAACTGCATATTCTTTATCACCCTGAATTAAATTTGCATCCAGATCATGCACACCCCAAGACTCCACACTGCGCAATGTATGTTTGGCTAAACTGACTAAAGCCACGGCCATACACTGCACTCCTGGGAATTTTTAATTATGACCGGTTTCTCCTTGATGAAAAAAAAACATGCAGAACTTTGGCTAATCTAATACCAGTGCCATGATCTACCACTGCATCTTCACTAACTGATGATGGATCACAAATGTTACATGTGCGAAGCATAGAATGAGCGGAGCAGTCGGAGGCAACAGAAGAAAGAAAAGCATCCTTAGCTTTGTTGATCTTCTGTGTTGCCTCCTGGACGGTGCTGGCCTCGTCGGGCTTGGCGCTGGCAACCACGGGAGCCACAGGAACTACATGAGCCACAGGAACCACTGGCACGACCCAGGTCATCTGCCGCATCGCCTGGAAAAACGTAAAATTATGCAATGAGAAACAGAAAGGAAAACACGCGCAGGTGATGAAGTGGAAATGAATAAGTACAAACCTGCTGAACTGCTGTGACATTGCTGGAGGCAGACTCAGTCATGTGGACAGGTGAACGTGTTGCCAGAACCTGCAAATACAAGGTCACAAAGTTTAAAGAATTGCATTTATTGTCCTATCCCAAAGATGCTTACAATGAAATACAGATATCCCAAATACCAACCTGTCGCTTGTTTGTTTTGATTTTTGAAGCAACACGTGCTGATCAACGTCTCATGCTGGACATCTGGAAGAACAGAAATTAATTCATAAACAAAGTAACACACTAATTATACTGTACATGTACTGTACATATGTTGTGTCAAGTATTTTTGTGAATGTTACCATGGCAGCTAGGGAAACCCTGCCAGATGAGTCCACGACGGTGTCCATGTGGTCCAGCACAGCCTCACTGAACCACACTGGATTGGATGGGATGTCTGTCTGAAATGTTGTCTCAACAGCTGTTGGTACTGTCTATAAGAAAAAAGGGCAGAGGAAATAATAGTCAAATTAGGATAAGGGTTGATTTTTAAAATAAAGGGATGAACAGGTTACCTCAACCTCCGGTCCAACCAGAGTCCATTCAGGAGCAGGTCCATACACTGGCATGTGGACAGGACCCGTCACAACCACTCTGGGAGACACCCTTGGCGATGATTGGTTGTGGCACAACACCCCTGGCCTAGGTGAAGGGGGTGCGAGCTGACGGAGCACTGCAGCATGCAGACGCTCCACCAAAATCAGTCCTGAGGTGCACCTAAACATAAAACATGTTAACACATGTCAGATCAAATGAAGAGCAAGTAAGGCTTAAGAAGGCAAAACTTACACCATAACACCACATGTACAGCTGACGAAGGGGGAGGTGATCGGCCATATACACAAATGTTAAACCTGGAAGAAATGTTGCATAATCAATTATGTAATCACATAATTCTAAGAAATATCTTAACACTGTCACTGAAGAGAAAAAATATAACAAATACATATTTTACACACCCATGCGTGCAGCAACACAATGATATTTTTGACGTAGCGCTGTTTGTACTTCTGGCTTGACAGTCAGGCGAGGTGGAAAGTCAAGCACAAACACCTACAAAATAGTTTTTTAAAAAAAATGCAAAATTCAAGAACATTACTGTTATTGAACTATAGATCATGTAATTAGTTGATATTGATAAAAGAAAGTGGTGATGACATTCATATGTTCAAATTTGTTGTCACAGCAGATAAACAAACCTTGGGCCAGCGGTCCAACACAGTTGCCAGTAACGCAGCAAAATCCTGGGCGGAGTCTGTTACAAGCCCGTGTTCAGGGTTGTTGCCCGGGGCGAGAACTGACAGACTGCATCAGGTGTGAAGGGCACTTCTCGGGCATCGACGCAAAACAAGTGGACGGAGATGTGAGTCTCCCACCACCAGAACACTCTGCAGGAAGAGAAACTGCGTTCGTAAGACAGAAAAATAAAGAAACTCGTGGCTTGACAAAATCACAACCCATACCTTGTCTGGTTGCTGGGCCTTAAGAACGAGCTTGCACTGTTTGTCAGTCAGGAGTGAAACAGGCCATCTTCGCACCCGAGGTCGCTGACCAGTACCGCGCCCTGTGTAGATTGACCAAAAAAAAGAAAAATCAAAAATATGAACATGTTTAAGATTTATTTGGAATACAACATAACAACACAGGCTGAACGTCGCGAGTATCTCCATGTTCATGATTTCATGTTCTAAGTCCTTTCTAGGTGGCAATGCTGTCCAATCCTGTTTTTGTTCCAGGCGTCGTTTCATGGCCAGACAGCGACGGAATGCCTTGGTTTTCGGCATCTGAACATTAAAATTTTCAATCAAAGACAATGATAACAGAAGTTTAAAGTTTTGTGTGTAAAATTAAATGTGTGGTGTTTTGAGAATCTAAGTGTGCTAAGTGGGGTGATCCAAGTGATAATGCAAATAGTCCAAAAAGTCAGTCCAAGGTTTGCCAAAGCAAAAGGGTTCTTTTCTGCAACAGACAGAAAAAGCTGATTTTTTTTTTTTTTAATACAGTAATCATTGTTGATGGCATGACAATGTATAGTTAACAATTGCACATAACATCAGATGTTTGGAAACATTTAAAATAAGTTGTTGCACTTAATCTACTTGACAGAAACTACACCATGTGAGTTAGACATATCATGAAAATAGTTGCAAAATGTTAACAGAATAACTATAACAGATAATTAAAAAGACAAAACATTTGTCATGTGATACTGCATGTCATTCATACATATGAGCTCTGGTTTGCAAGGAGGAAAAAAGTGTCAAAACTAAAATTATTCAATACATTAATTGTTAAATGTATCAATCAATGAAATATTTAAATACAATGTTATTTGACGATATAGACGTAGTAACGGGTCAAATATTTAATTTAAAGAAAAAAGGGGGCACTATTGTACCTCAACAGTTTCGCTTCGTCACGGAGACGTGTTAATATATCTAAACTTCGGCAAAGTGGTATCGTAATTATTTATAATCGATAGATCAATGTTTTTGACAACCCTATTTTTAATTTTTGCCAGGTCCACATCAATACATTTCAGAATCAATATGTTTGAGTTGATGTGCAGAACAACAATTCCACTCTGAATAGTACATGTAAGCATCGCGCTAGGCTTAGGCTCGAAAGGCATTGTTTGACACAAAAATGGAAGCACTTAGGTTAGCAACCTCATTGTAAACTGATCAAGCTTCAAAAACAAACTCAGGCGCATCGAATGCATAATATACCAACAGATTTGCTGGGTGCGTTCCACCATTACCACAAACCAAACGGGTAAAAACAACCACCATGTTTGCTTACAGTAGTATAGGCTAACGTCAGCTCGGGGAACAAAAGCTACAAGCTAGTAGCGAGACGATAACTTAAGTCAGTGTGGCTCAATTCTACGCGCTACTACGCAAATGTTGAGACATGTATAAAGCAGCATTTTCAGCTGAGGAAAATCCAATTTCATATGTACACAAACTTAGACACAAGTATATAGTAACACAACCATCATGTCTAATTCGGTGGCACAAATTAGCCTCGAGTTCGGCTCACAAAGGCAACAAGCTATTACGTAGACAAAAACTTTTGTCAGTGTTGCTCGATTCTACGTGGTATTAAACATATGTTGAGGCACGTATAAAGCAGTGTTTTCACACAAAACAACTCATTTCCATTTGTACACATACATTTACAAGTATAAAGTAATGAAGTTCTTCCTGGAAAAAATTCAGTTCAAACACGCAGAATGGACATGCGCTTACCTCATGAAGGGAAGAGAAGGGCAGACCGCAGGTACGTTGTTGAATATAAGATGGCTGAAATGGGAACCGCCCCCTACCGGAAGTGCTCGTGGAAATCCATGCTGCTCGTTATTTGTATTTTCCTTGTTTGTTTGACAACATTGGATGAAGAATTTTGCAAAGCAATAGAAAAAAGTAACAAACAATCACCAGGGGGGTGCATGGGCTGACCGCAGTTACCTTGCTACACATAAGATAGGGGAAATGGGAACCCCCCCCAACCACCACCAGTGCATGCTGATTTGCGCGTTAAATTATTATTATTTTTTTTTTTTTTGCCCTACAACACTGGATGAAGAATTTTGCAGAGCAATCCAAAAATTAGCTCAGGTCTTCAGGAATCTAATGATCTAACTGAATTAACTGTTGGCAAGGCCAGTGGATAAATAAAGGAAACATTTAATTTGTTTGTTTTTTCTGGGGGGGTGGGGGTTCAAACAAGAAGAGAACTTTCTTTTCCAATATGTTCGAAGCCATATCAATTATATTACGGTTATCTATCTATCCATTTTAATAAAATTGAAATCACAATGCAATGGCAACTTAAGAACAATGATTTTTATTTTCACAAAATTATAACAACAATACATCTATTTTACACAAATATATATACAACAAATTAAAACACAAAAACCTATAATAACAACCTATTTTTTTTTTTTTTTTAACAAAATTGAACAGGTGATGAAAACTCCAACGAATTTGTTTATCTGTTAGGGTTACAAAAGACACATTAATTAATATGGTGCAGTACTGATGACACATATTCATTTTAATATTCAATGTACATTTGTATTTACCATTAAGAAGTGTTAACATTATGGCGCTGTGGTCAATTAGTCTATATAAGAAAAGACAGAAATTATAAACAAAATTATGTTGGGGTTACATGAGTAGATTTTATTCTTAAGGTTCAACATTGTGACAATACATGTCATTGTAATAAATCCACAATAAGGTCAAGACATGCCATGTCTGGTGGCAATTCTGCCGTTGCTCCTGTGGTCAAAATGTGTTAAAAAAAATAAGAGGAAAAATTTGTTCAAATTAAATGACAGGATATTTTTGTTAAAGTGCAGTTAAATTGTGACAAATGTACACCAAAATATTATATTAAATTGTACCTTACAATCCTGACATTTGATGAGTGGCAATTCACTCTGTGGTGGTGCTGTGGTCACATTGTTTTCTTTAACAAACAAAAGAATATAATTTAGGAAAATTCTTTTGGGGACACTGATAAGAAAATGCTGTTATGCTCAAGCTATGGACAGCAAAGACTGGAAGGAATGTTCTCATGATTATAATTATCTGCAGCTGCTCTATCTACCTGTTATGCTCGAAACTCGTGCCTACTCGAGATCTGCACGAAGAGAAACGCAGTGTTCTAACTGCAAGGTCACGCATGCACACCCCCCTGCTGACGTGATGATACCCGCTAATGAGCTGATTGTTGTGCTAGCTGTTTTCGTGCGATGGCTCCTCAAACAGTCATTCCCCCTCCTTTAGGAGGAGTCATCACATTCATGTAACTAGGGCTTTCCTAAATAAAGGAGGCTCTCAATCACAGCGTAGGCAGAGTAGTATAGTGCCGTGTAACTACGTGCGCTGTGACTGCTCTCCTCATATGAGAAAGACTTAACTCTCCTTGTGTCTCTGTCCTCCCAGCAGCAAAACGCATAAATGACTAGGGTCTGAACCTGTCAGACACATTAATCAACAATAATTAAGGTGCTATTGGTTAATGACAAATATTCATTGCAACAATAAATATGCATGTGCATCTTACCATCGACACATTCAATATTCAATGGTTTCCCCTTGCTTTTCACGTTGTCTGCATTGAAAAAAAGGTAAGGAAAAATAACTAAAAAAATCTGTAATGTCATGATCACACATTAAGTACAATGCAGATACATTGTGTCAAATATACACCATAATAATGAATATACAAATGCATCTTACCATGAAGGGCTTTTGGCTCATCGTGGTCTGGCCATTCAGGGAAATTTCCTATATTAATGAAAAGAACAAACAGAGAAATTACAGGTTAAATGTGTTAGTGTTACATAAATTGTCAACAATTAATACGATTGTGGGAAGTATTTGATATTTCAATTGTGTTAAATGCAATATCGACATGTTCTCTGGACTGTTGGATGTATTACGTAATGACCTATGTGTGTTGTGCTTCTGTTTTCAGCTAATTTGAGGGAAAAGAAGTAGAAATTGAGTTTTTGAAAAAACAACTTTTTGTCCGGTTCCCATTGGCTGTGTAACAGAGTAAAGTGTAGACAGCTTTTATTTGATGCCTATGTTACTAATTTTGTCATTTTGGTGACTGTGTGTTGAAATACAATCTAATGTTGTGATATTTAATTACAAGCATCTAACACAGTTTGAATATGATCTAGATGAAATTATGAATAAATCAGACAACATGTTGTCTTGGTTTACATTTGTGTTTACATTTTTACAGTTTGATGAAACATTGTACCTTACAATTATGACAGCATTTAACCAAAATTCATTCAAGCATTCATATTAGCAACTTGGGATAGATACTATTGAACTCTATGTCAAAATATAAATTAAATGGTTGTAAGTTATTAAAAATGTGTATTCCAATTGAGAAAACATGTTTTTTTTTATTAGAAAATGAATAATAGAGTGATTTCTAATTGAATTTGTACCAAATAATATTAAACTGAGTTGTGAAACACACAAAAATTCACAACCCTACTAGACTTGACTAATAACTTGTGATTACATTGTGACAATTATGCACTACAATAAAACATTTATAAATGACATCTTACCATCAAGAAGTGTAATCAAAGTTTCTTCATCCTTTTGACCTTCAACTTGTTGGCGCAATTTCGCCAATTCCTTGTTGAGGAATCTTATTTTTTGCTCAGCTGCAGCTCTTCTGCGCACCTCTACAAAGCAGGGATAGTGCCTTGCCACATGCCTCATTGGATAAATTATACAAATCTGCACGTGGCAAGTTGTGATCTTGGCAGGAGTACTGGAAAACAGGAAAACTAAGATTGTGAAAATGATTGGTTGGTTGTGATGAATAACATTTTATGGACATGAACTCACAGTAAGTAGTTGCAGGTCTGCTCTTTCTTCACATCAGGATCCTCCACACGATGGAATTTCGCGGGACTTGCCATCTGTGTGAAGGTAGTTAATACATATTATATGATGTATTGTACTGATTATGATGCCACCTTTTGCGACCGTTTCGTTGTTCGGGTTCCTGACTATTTCGTAAAATATAATATTGTACCGTATTTGGCGATTAAAAGACTAAGGGGGAAAAGAAAATGCTGTGAGACACACTTTGCCCAACGCCCTCCCTTCCCCCTCAACGAACATTCAGAGACACTTCTTAGCAAACTGTACATTCACCCTCCCCCTGTCAACAGACCCCGCCCGCTCCCCCCTTTACGAAAGGTTATGGGGACTGGAGGTATGCGGGATTTGAAACTGTAGGAGTTGGTATATACATTGACCATATGAAAACTGACACTTGTAGTGGCGTCTCTGTATGGTCGGCGCAACGTAGTAGCAATAACCTAATACATTAAGAACTGGGGAGGAAGTGCGCTCCCCAGTACGTATAAAACATCCACACAAGCATAACATAGGTAAGAGTAGCAACAGTTAGTCCGAAAAATGCTAAGCAAAGTTATTGAGACACTTTCAAATCAGCATTTCCACCCTCGAAAATACCTAGTTAACAAGTAAACACACCATGACATGTTTTGGGAAAGTAGTGGAGGGAGGATGATTGTTTAATATAACCGATCAAACTCCCTAAGGAATGAAACGGAATGCCAAATATATAAACATGGATTTTACATGCCGTTCTTACTCTGACCGCTAGAGGGACTCCGAGGGGACAGGGAGGACGCGTGACGCCGTCCCTACTCCCACGGACGGACCGACTCGAGACAGAGGAAAGAATATTTGATATGAAATTTACGGAGCACCACTTGCTCTTGATTGTTAGTGTGAGCAAGAAACACTAGAACCAGTCTCAATACCGTTTCACCTTAACGGTGAGTTCTTGGCCGGTATGCAGGGATTTTTAACTACATTTTAATAACCCAGTCAAACAACGACGTCAGGCTCAATACACTTATTTTAACAAACACCAAACAATTTAAACGAAGCAGTATGACTGACCACAAAAACACCACCAGCAACGAAGGGTATCTATGCGTGTTGTGCGTGTGTGTTGTGTGGGCATGAAAGACCCTAAACTGAGACCTAAAGTAGCAAAATAAAAGGAAAGAAAAATTATGACCTCAGCTGTTAGAACAGCCAACCAAACGGTTTACGGGCTTTAGAATTTTAAGACTAAATTTATTATGATGCATTCCAGACTTCAGAACAAAAGCGAGTGACGAGGCTTACGTTGGATGAGCGTCGGCCCGCAGGGGATCGGGAGATTGCCGCTTGATGGTCCTCCAAGGTGGTCCTGGGAGATCGTACTGGGCCGTTCGGGTCCGGCAGCACGCAGGGAGCTCAGATGTACACACCAAGCTCAGACGCTGGAAGCCCGTTCTGCTCTTGTCTGGAAGATGTCTTCACTGGCAGTTCAGCATCGACCTGCGCTCTTCTTTGCGTAATCCGAGACGATTGCGGTGATCAAACAAATTACTGGGTTACCTCAAAGGCGAAACGTTGAGCCAATTAAAAACAGAAAAAGGAAAAATGACAAATCGGTCTCGAGATCGTGGAAGGGAAAAAGTTGAAAAAGGTAAAAATTAAAATGAAAGCAGCGATCTCGGAGCGAGTCTCAGTGCCGTCAGCTGCCGCTTAATATAAGCAAAAAGTTGGCTTAATGCCGACACAAACAATTCAAACAAAAACGAACAATTACGACAAAAACAAACAAAGTATGAGAGGGGAAACAAACGAAAACAAGGCCTTCACAAACGAGGAATGAGAAATTTCTGAACAGCACAGTGAGATTCACTAGCTTAAAGTTTCGGGACGAGGGCAGTATCCCGCTCTCAGAGAGCCAATTAAAAGGCCGTTCAGACCCTAAAACTGGTAGGTCCGCCTACGCTAGTTGTGTATGATGAACATGTATGTAGTGTAGGTTTCGTTGCTGATAAACCAATAAAACCGACAATGACTAAAACAAGAACAGGATGAATAAACACAATCACACAATCACACAGCCCCTTTTGCGAACTGGGACAACATTAAGAAAAAGGAAGAACGAAAAAGAAATAAGCAGATAGAAACAAAATTATATTTACAAGCATATTGAGCCGTCTTAATTATAAAGTACCACATATATCCAAACATATATAAGCCTAATCTAAACCCACATACCTGAAAATTAGATTTTAATGAAACAGGGTGACAGAAGGTATAAACAAACCTTTCTTTTACTTTTTCCTACATAACTATGGATATATGAAACACATATACATACACTCATATACGTCTGGTGTGTGTGTGTGTGTGTGTGTGTGTGTGTGTGTGTGTGTGTGTGTTGCATGAAAAGGGCTGCATCCGGGCACGGTAAACTTCAGGCAAACCTGCTGTTACCCGGAGGTATCCGGAAGTTTGCAGCAATGTGTTACGCGGACCGGCAAATTCCTGAATACAGCAGGTTTTCAGGAAGCTGCCAGGCGAAAGTCGTTAGCTGGTGGCTTGGCCTTTCAAATGCAAATGATATGGATGGGGCTGAGTACTGAAGCCTGCCCCCCTTCCCCTCATTTACACATTCCACTGTATTATTCACACAAAACTGTTAAACTTTAATCTTAAAACTCTGACGTTTTCCCACATTTTGTACATTTTAAGAACCAGTTTTAGAAAATGAGTAATAGAGTAACTGATGATGATGAAAATAATTGAAACTGGAGAGCTGAGAATCAAGAACAGGGGGGGCGGTGGAAGGCCTTTGTCCCAGCACCTCATCCATGAGGTCAAACCAGGGCCAGGTTGCAGCGGTGGGCTTCCTGCTCACTCCCTCTCCAGTCCCTGGGTATTTGCAATCCTAAGGCAGTGGAAATCATTCACGTCAGCAACATGTGTATTTGCATGGTTAAAACAAATATGAGTTAATTTCCACATCATCATTCAAGTCCACACCCACCTTGTATTTCTTTTTAAGTTATCCCGTTTTTTTTTGGCTTGCTGGGGCTCCACAGTCCCCAGCAAGCCCATCTTCTTCTTCTACCGCTTATCCGGGGTCGGGTCGCGGGGGCAGCAGCCTAAGCAGAGATGCCCAGACCTCCCTGGCCCCAGTCACCTCCTCCAGCTCATCCGGTGGGACCCCAAGGCGTTCCCAGGCCAGCCGGGAGACATAGTCCCTCCAGCGTGTCCTGGGTCTTCCCCGAGGCCTCCTACCGGTGGGACATGCCCGGAACACCTGCCCAGGGAGGCGTCCAGGAGGCATCCGGAACAGATGCCCAAGCCACCTCAGCTGGCCCCTCTCGATGCGGAGGAGCAGTGGCTCTACTCCGAGCTCCTCCCGGGTGCCAAGCTTCTCACCCTATCCCTCAGGGTACACCCAGCCACCCTGCGGTGGAAACTCATTTCGGCCACTTGTATTCGCGATCTTGTTCTTTCGGTCACTACCCAAAGCTCGTGACCATAGGTGAGGGTGGGAACGTAGATCGACCGGTAAATCGAGAGCTTCGCCTTTCGGCTTAGCTCCTTCTTCACCACGACGGACCGGTACAGCGACCGCATCACTGCAGCCGCTGCACCGATCCGCCTGTCGATCTCACGCTCCATCCTCCCTGAGACCCTGAGATACTTGAACTCCTCCACCTGAGGCAGGATCTCCCCACCAACCCGGAGAGGGCAAACCACCTTTTTCCGGTCGAGAACCATGGCCTCGGACTTGGAGGTGCTGATTCTCATCCCAGCCGCTTCACACTCGGCTGCAAACCGCCCCAGCGCACGTTGGAGGTCCTGGCTCGATGAAGCCAACATGACCACATCATCTGCAAACAGCAGAGACGCAATCATGTGGTTCCCGAACCAGACTCCCTCCGGCCCCTGGCTGCGCCTAGAAATTGTGTCCATAAAAACAATGAACAGAACCGGTGACAAAGGGCAGCCTTGCCGGAGTCCAACACACACTGGGAACAAGTCTGACTTACTGCCGGCAATGCGAACCAGACTCCTGCTCCGATCATACAGGGACCGCACGGCCCTTAACAGAGGGCCCCGGACCCAATACTCCTGGAGCACCCCCCACAAGATGTGTCGAGGGACACGGTCGAACGCCTTCTCCAAATCCACAAAGCACATGTAGACTGGTTGGGCGAACTCCCATGAACCCTCGAGCACCCGGCGGAGAGTATGGAGCTGATCCAGTGTTCCACGACCCGGACGGAACCCACACTGTTGAGCTAAAGCACAGGAATGGGAGTGCACTGAGAACGACTACACTTCCCAGAGTGCACCAGCAGCAGCAAACCAGCTGCATTTCCTGATCACCCAATGATTGAAAGCACCTGAGGAGTAGTAGGGTCAGGTCAGTCTGAAAGCTGCCGTCGGAGAGAGCCAGGAGGAAAAAATTCAAGCCCAACAAGTTCACCAAAATGTTCGTTCCAAAGACGCCAATGGTCAGTGAAACATTTTTGTTTACCCTTAAGGTGTGATACATTTATGTTGACTGATTATATTTGCCTTAGCAGAGATAGCTATGTTATCTTCTAAAATTCTGTTTAAACATTTAAACCCTGCTAAAATTTAATTTGATAGAAGTCATGTAATCATTTAATCATGTTCTGCAATTCAGTTAACCAATCACATTTGAGTTAAGATGTTAACTTGATTTCTTTGTGTTTAAAGGTTTACAACCTGATGAACTATCCAACTAATCAACTGATGTAACCAACCAACCAGAAATCAAAAGTTGGAAGGGAATAAAAAGTGATTAAGTTGGCACATCTGAGTTGTCCTCGCGTCCTTTGGGGTTGAACTAGGGAAGGACTTGACACGCACCATAATGAAAATGGGAGGTTTTCCAACAGCTTAAATGCAGTGTTTGCTGGGGCCGGCGGGGTGTGATCGCCCCCTACAGGGCCTGCTCCGCATAGCTGAGAGTTGCAAGAGCTCCCTCTCGCGGACAAGATTTAAAAAAGGCAAGTACACATCAAAATTAAATTTCAAACAACAATAAATGAGAATTAAAAAGTCACACTAAGCACAGCAAACAAGATCAAATCAAAACAAATTAATATTTACAAAGTTGTGGCTCCTGGAAAAAAATATTATTTAAAAATAAGGTTAAAAATGAAGTTAAACAGATGAATTTTTTTTTTCCAGTAAAGGAATTGATAAACAGTAAGACTACTGGTTCTGGTTAGGCACGGTAAGACTACTGGTTCTGGTGAGGCAAGCCCCAAAAGGGTTCTGGTTAGAAAAGAAGTCAGGGTTATGCTTACGTCAGAAAGTATATTTTAAGATTAGGCGTGTAAAAAACAAAGGTTAAGTTGAGACGTGTAAAATTAATATTAAGATTAGGCGTACTGAACAAATGGTTAGGGTTAGGATGAGCTAAGTGTGGGCTTAAAACCAAAGGTCGTCCTTTAAAGGAGCCACAACAAGAAAGAGAGGGTTAGGACGAGGGTGTTGTGCCCGGTCCCCCCGTAAGGGGGGATCGGGGATGGCACGGTCCGTCCGTGCCCCCCGGCTCCAATCCCGATGCTTGCGCTGGTTCGCCGGGGGCGCCGCGATCGTCCCGGAAGTAGCTGCTCATGCTAGCGGGTCGAGCCGTAAGTCTCGCCCGGGGGGTTGCAGCGATCGTGGGTGAAAAAAAGTCTCTTACCCGGGCAGGATGAAGAGTTGCAGAGTCCAGTGATTGTTCAGGGTGATTTATTGGACAGGAATTTTATTTACAGAGTCCCAGGAGGGGAGCCATGGGAGCAAAAAAGTGCTGCATGAAATTTGAAAAAAATAAAACATGAAAAAAACCGGTGAAATGTTGCCTGATCGCGACGTTTCAACCCTGCTGGGTCTTCTTCAGGCTAGGCAAGGCAACAAGAATGATGAACATGAATAATTGCAGAATGATTGTAACATGCATAAATCACTGTAATCGAGCGGTGATTAATGCCGATTTCTTTTTGCAGAGCGCTGTGGTTGCTCGAAAAGAGCGGGGAGCCAGGGGTGGCTCTGATTGGTCGCTCCCACGGGGCCGAGAGTCTCGGGGAACCCCGCGAGAGTTGGCCAGGTTCGCGGAGAGCTGCTCCTGGCAAGCCCTCTCTGCTTGGCCGGGCAAACAGTGTAATTACAACCAAGGTTAAAGAACCGAACTATAAATACAGTGGGTAAGGGGTCAAGGTGGAGAGCGTGCACAAGCCTCAGGCAGGAATACATGAATGAAATCACATTACAACTTTTCTCTAGTCTTTGGCAGGATGCTGGGAAGGCCCGTGTGGGGCTCCGGTCGGCGGCGTGCGGCCATCAGGAGGTGAGTGAGAGTGTGAAGGAGAGGAAAGAAGTGTGTGTGTGTGTGTGTGTGTGTGTGTGTGTGTGTGAGAGAGCGAGAGAGAGGGAGAGAGAGAGAGCAAGAAGGGGGGGAGAGGAGGGAGGGGGGCAATTGGCCTTCAGATTAGGCGTGAGGTGGGGGGCCTTGTGATTAGGTGTGGGGGCACTGAGGTTAGGCTTAGTGTGAGGGCCTGGGTTAGGGTTAGAAAAGGAGGGAGGGTGGGCAAGTCAGGGGGTCAGTGACCTTATGTTTAGGCGCGCAGGTTCAGATTAGGCGTGGGGTCAGTGACCTTCAGTTTAGGCGTGGGGTCCAAGGGGTTAGGTTAAGGGTTAGGGTCAGGGTTGGGGCTAGAAAAAAAGAAAAAAAGAGAAAAAAAAAGAAAAAAAACAAGAAAAAGAGAAAAAGAGAAAGAAAAAGAATGTCAGTGTGTGGATGTGTGTGTGAGAGAGCGAGAGGAGAGAAAGAAAGATGAAGATAGGGTATGTGTGAAAGAGAGAGAGCCGGAGAGGCTCAGGTCCATTCTGTCCTGTGGTGGTGCTGCTGTGTGTCTGTGTCACAGGGTGTGGGGTCTGTACTGCAGGTTGAGGCCGTGTGGGTCTCTGGTGCCCAGGCGGAAGATCCACGACCTCTCACAGGCCCTCCTCTCCCTGTCCGACCAATGTCGATTTTTCTGCAGCCCGGCAACCTTGAAGGCCGACCAGTCGTGGAGGCCGGCGTGCTGCATCAGGGGGGTGTCTGCCCGCTGATTGTGGGCAGCGTTGTACCGGTGCTGCCACAGGCGGGTGAGGATGCTGTTCTTTGTCTCCCCCACGTATTGCTTGCCGCAGGTGGAGCAGAAGAGGAGGTACACGCAGTTGGTGTCACCGGGGCCGATTCTCTGGCTGATCCTGCAGAGGTTCTGGGAAGACTGGTTACGTGCGTATGAGAGGACACAAAAGGCTGTCTTAAGCTGGTCTAATCTAGTGGGTGTGCGTGGGGGCACTATGGGGGGCAATTTGGCTCTGACCAGGAGGTCCTTTAAGTTCTTATTCTTGCGGTAGGCCGCAATAAGTTTAAAATTGTCAAGAATGCCTGAGTTGGGGATGAGAGCATTAAAATTGTGTTTGAGTGTCTTGTTGAAAAGTGTGCTCATAGTGGAAAATGTGGATGTAAAGGGAATGATTTCCCTGGTGTCTCTGACCTTTGTTTCTTTAAATGTTCTTAAGCAGCACCGGAGGAAGGACCGGGAGTAGCCCCTGGGTCTGAGGGCCCGGAAGAGGGTCCGGGTCGCCTCAAAAAAGTCGGCCTGGACTATGCAGAGGCGGGAGAAGCGGAGGAGCTGCGACTTCACAATCCCCCTGAAGGTGTGTTTGGGGTGAAAACTGGTCTTGAAGAGCAGGGCGTGTGTGTCTGTCTTTTTGAAAAACACCTTGGTTTCCAGCTGGGTGGTGTGGGAGGACGTGGGGCCTTTATACACCGTGGTGTCTAAGAAGTCAATGTGGGAGGGGGAGATTTCGAATTTCATCTTGATGGAGGGGTCTTGCTGATTGAGGTGCTGGATGAAGCCGTGGAATTCTTGCAGGGAGGAGGTCCAGACCCCCCAGATGTCGTCCAGGTACCTGTAGTAGTGGAGGGGGGCTGTGGGACAGTGGGCGAGGGCCTTCTCCTCCCAGGTGGCCATGAAAATGTTGGCGTAGGACGGGGCAAAGGACTTGCCCATTGCTGTTCCTTTGATTTGCAAAAAGTACTTTTGGTCAAAAATAAAATCATTTCGGGTCAGATTGATCTCTAATAGTGTGATTAATTCGTCGTCTGGGCGGGCGGGGTCGGGGTAGCGGTCCAGCATGCGGCGCACCGCCGCGAGGCCAGACGGGGTCTCGATGTTTGTGTACAGACTGTCTACATCGAGGGAGAAGAGGAAGGAGGTGGCGGGGACCTGGAGGCCCTTGATGATTTGGATGAAGTGGTAAGTGTCTTTGATGTAGGCCGGGTGTCTGATGGAGAGGGGGTTCAGGAAGTACTCAATGTAGTCCGCCAGTCTGTGTCGCTGCCGCAGTCGGACACGATGGGACGTCCTGGGGGCATGATGAAGGGGGGATTCCAGGTGGAGGGGTCTTTGTGGATTTTGGGCAGGATGTAGAATTTTCTAATGCTGGGTTCCTGGTCGCCGAGGAGGTAGGTGTATTGCTTTTTGGTTATGGTCGATGAGTTGGTCGATGAGTTTGTTGACCACTTCAGGGAGCGCAGCTTCAGCCGGGAACCAGAGGGAGGGCGGAGTGAAGGGGAGGGGGGCGCGGTCCCTCGCGCCTTCAAAGTAGGCTGCCAGCTTGAGTCTCCTGTAGAAGGTCTGGAGGTCCATCTCCAGGTCCAGCCTGGACGTGCGGGTGCCCACCGAGGGGACGAAGGTGAGGCCCCGGTTGAGGAGGCTGGCTTGCGGGGGGGTCAGGGAAAATGATTTGGCCAGAATCACAATGTTTTTGTGTTGTGTGGGGGGGCGGCTGCCCCGGCGGCAGGTGCCTGGTCTGGCTGGGGAGTGGTGAGCCCCGGCCTGGAGGGGTTTATGGGGCCGTGAAGTTTAAATAAGTGACCCAGTGTGTGAAGATGGCCTTTGCTGTGTTTCTTGTCCACAGGTGCCCGCTCATGGTCTCAACCAGCTCATCATCAAGGGGTGGGATGTGGGGGAAGGTGTGGGCCACATATTTGTTTATTCTGATGAGTGCTGTTCGCTCACCGGCAAGGAGCCCCTCGGGCACGTTGATGATGGGGATGAAGACCTGGACACCAGGGAGGAGGATTTGGGCCATCCGGACGGCTGCCCGGAGCTGTTTGATGCCCGTCTCTTTGACCTTTTGTTTCCTGCAGGCCAGGCTAAAGAATAAAATCATTCTTTCCACCATTGTGTGTGACGTGGCTTTAATGATGACTTCTGTAATGTGTCTGTAATTGCCGTCAGGGAAGCAGTCCACCTGGAGGTCGGCAATGTCGTGCGTCGGGAAGCGGCCCACATTGGAGTCGCCCAGAATGACCCACTTCTTGTTTAAGCTCAGGCCCCAGTCCAGCAGTTTGTGTTTGGAGTACAGGTGTTTGGTGACTTTGCACGGTGTGGTGAAGGTGCGGGGTCTGGCGGGTGACTGGAACTCCTCAAAGGACATGAGGACCCCGTCAGAGTCCTGGTCTGACTGCAGGTCCTCTGGGGCGTCGGCTGGGGACTGGGGTCTGTGGACCATTGCCCGGAGGACCACGACCGGCACCAGGGGTCGTGGGGAGGCGGGGGGCTGGGTCTCCTCAATTATGTGTGGTGTGGTGTGGTGGCGGTGGTGGGTGGAGTGGGATCCAGACTCACCAGGATGCTCTGGGCGACAGTTGGCCGTCTCTGGGGCAGTGGGGCGGGCTGTGGTGGCTGAGAATGCAGCCATGATTCTCCCCTAGTTGGGGAAGGAGCCGGAAGGTCAGCCAGGGGCTCGTGTCGGAACCACTCCTGCGAGATGGGCGTGGCCAGGGGTTCTGGCGGTGTGGGGGAGGTCCCAGAGTTCTCATTCCCCTGGTCGATGGTGGGTGTGGGGGGAAGCACTGGAGACTGGAAGGAGAGGACCCGTCTTGCGCCTGAGTGGGCGGGGCCCCTCCTGATGGCCTGCGGTGTTACAGGTAAGGGGGGTGTTTGAGTCTGTGCCTCTGTTGTGCTTTTCCCCACCTGGCGGGGTGGAGGGGGCCGCGGTGGGGCCTTTTTGGGAGGTGGCTCCGGTCCGGTGGACTCCTTGGCCGGGTTTTCCCTGTGCACCCAGCCTGGAGCAGGTGGGGGAGGAGCCGTCTGATTGAGGTGCTGCTGGGGTGATTGGTCACGTGGTGGAGGCCTGGTCTCCTCCACAGCAGCAGTCTGGAGTCAGGAGCTCCCGGATTAATTCCTCCGCCTGGTCCACTGTGGATTGCCGCAGGCGGGCCAGGTTCCGCCTGGCCCACCTCGTGGCGACCTGGAAAAGGTGTTTCCAGTCCTGCGGCAACTCAGGTAAGGTGTCAACAAGCACACACGTTCGCGCATCTTCGTAGTGTTCCCGAAGAATTTGGAGGGTAATGACGCCCCACTGTCGTGCATTGCCGTTCAAAAAGTCTGTCGTGTTTGGTGTGGGCGCGGCAGGTTTGATGAGCGCGCAAAGTTGGTCCACTGTGCGCGTTATCATGCGGGAGCCTAGGTCGAAACCCTTTGGGGAAACGTTTTCTAGGTGGTGGGTCAGCCGAATTATCTGGTGTAAATTGCGCACCAGTTGTTGAAAGCGCGCGTCTGGGGCCGGGAGACGCGGCGGGTCTGTCGGGTGCGCCTCCGTGTTGTTGTTTACGCGGCTGTTGCGAGTCGGGGCTTCGGTGAGTGTGCTTGTGTGGGGGCAACTTCGGGGTGGGTTACGGCGGAACCGTTGGTCCTGGTTCCCCTGTCGAAAGGGCCGTCGGTGGGGAACCGGCTCATGGTGGCCATAATTGCGTGTGCGGGAGCGGTCATGGGAAGCACCGCCCGCGTGGCGCCTTCGGTCATGGGAAGCACCGCCCGCGTGGCGCCTTCGGTCACGGGAAGCACCGCCCGCGCGCCGTGTGCAGTAATTGTCAACCAGCGCTTCTTCGCGGCGAAAACAATGCCTCCCATTGTCATGGTAATGGCGATCATCATGACGATAATTGTCCCTTTCAAGTTCATAGTTGTGGCGTGTGTGGTGACGATCGGTGTTGTTGTCCCCGTCTCGTCTACTCACAGTTGGTCGGGTGCGGTGTCCATCCGGGCTCGGCCATCGCCGGCGCGGAGGGGACGGAGTCCGGAAGCGTGGAGGCTCTGGCCGGTTAGGACGAGGGTGTTGTGCCCGGTCCACCCGTAAGGGGGGATCGGGGATGGCACGGTCCGTCCGTGCCCCCCGGCTCCAATCCCGATGCCGGCGCTGGTTCGCCGGGGGCTGGGGGCGCCCCTGGTCACGGCGATCGTCCCGGAAGTAGCTGCTCATGCTAGCGGGTCGAGCCGTAAGTCTCGCCCGGGGGGTTGCAGCGATCGTGGGTGAAAAAAAGTCTCTTACCCGGGCAGGATGAAGAGTTGCAGAGTCCAGTGATTATTCAGGGTGATTTATTGGACAGGAATTTTATTTACAGAGTCTGAGGAGGGGAGCCATGGGAGCAAAAAAGTGCTGCATGAAATTTTAAAAAAATAAAACATGAAAATAAACGGTGAAATGTTGCCTGATCGCGACGTTTCGACCCTGCTGGGTCTTCTTCAGGCTAGGCAAGGCAACAAGAATGATGAAGATGAATAATTGCAGAATGATTGTAACATGCATAAATCACTGTAATCGAGCGGTGATTAATGCCGATTTCTTTTTGCAGAGCGCTGTGGTTGCTCGAAAAGAGCGGGGAGCCAGGGGTGGCTCTGATTGGTCGCTCCCACGGGGCCGAGAGTCTCGGGGAACCCCGCGAGAGTTGGCCAGGTTCGCGGAGAGCTGCTCCTGGCAAGCCCTCTCTGCTTGGCCAGGTAAACAGTGCCCACTATTGGGCAAACAGTGTTCCCCCGTGGGAAGAAACCTAGGGCAGAACCAGACTCCAGAGGGCCATCATCTGCCTATGAGTAGTTGGGGTGAAATACAATAATAGAGGAGAGACAGCTGTCAGCTGGGCTAATTGCCCATGCTTTGGAAGGCAAGAGCGTAGCGTAGCCATGCAATCTGCCGACAGGACAAGTCCAGGTCCTAAGTGTGGTGGTGGGATGAAACGATGACACCAAGACCCCCAGGACAGCACAATCCAGCTCCTGGCACAGTGGTCATCACCTGCCGGGGACACAGAGGCTGCAGCAGTATCATGCACATCGAGCATACTGTACAAAGCATAATGAGAGCTAGTTTGGACAGAGTAGATAGAGTGAAAGATTGATTGGGTGAGGAGAGTGATAGAGGCTCCGCCTGCACAGAGCAACAATCCCTGTAGCGAAAGATCTCTCTCCACGGCATAAGCCTACAGCAGCTTAACTGACAGTGGATGGAATCTAACCATAAGCTTTAAGAAACAGGAAGGTCTTAAGTCTACCCCTAAATAAACACACTGTGTCTGCCCCCCTCACCGAGGCTGGAAGATGATTCCAAAATAAAGGTGCCAGGAAATAAACACCTACCTCCTGACCTAACTCTAGAAATTTTTGGGATAACTAAAAGGCTAAGGAAAATGAGCTAAGGAATTAAATACTAGATAGAACTGGGGTAAGGGTTTAGCTTAGTGGATAGAAACAGAACAAGGGGTTAGGGTTAGACGTTGGTAAGGGGTTTTGGTTAGGTTTAGGGTTAAGATAAGGGTTAGGCATAGTCCAAATTAGGGGTTAAGTTTAGGCGTATATCTCAAATTGGTTAAGTTTAGGTATAAGGTCAAATTTGTTACGTTTAGGCGGGTTAGGATAAGGAGAAAAGGCCCGAGCGCTCTCCATCCCCCTGCCGGCCCTCCCGAAACCCTGGTCCCGCTGTCGGGGGTGGGGTTGCTGACGGCGCTTGCCGTAGCGGACCTCCGTCCACTCCATCTGGTAAGTATTTGTTTTGTATTGTATTTATTGGTAAGTATGTATTTATGGTAAGTATGTATTTATAGTAAGTATTTATTGTATGAGTGTATTTTTTCCAGGTAAGGGTAAGTTTGTATTTATTACAGGTATGTATTTGTGGAAAGGTAAGTATGTGTTATTATGGTAAGTATGTATTTATTATATGAGTGTATTTATTTGTATTTATTATCCAATAATCAGTTGATAAATTGATGTATTAGATTATTTATTATTATTTGTTAGTTTATTTATTAATAAGAATGTATCTATTAATAAACAAATAAAAAACAACAAACAACTAAGGAAGGTGTGCCAAAAGTAAACAAAGAAACAAAGTTTCGGCATTTGAATTGGCACACAAGAAAAATGATGCTTGCTCTTCGAGAGCGAGAAGAGAAATGAGCTCTCCCTCTATTTATGACCTGCTGCTCCAAACGCTTTTGTAATAATGAACGCTTTTTAAAGCTTTTTTAATGAAACGGTTTTTAACGCTTATTTAAATGAACACTTTTTTAACGTTTTTTTTTTCAACATTTTTTAATAAATGATTTTTAACACTTTATATAAATAAAAAATTTGCTCTCTTTTTTAACGCTTTTAAATCTTTACAACTTTTTTATGTCTTTTAATCGTTTTTTATCTTTTTTGGTACTTTTAAAGTTTTTTAATTTTATAATTTTTTCAGATTCCAAAACACGGGACGAGGTGTTAACATCCTTTGTGCAAGCACATGCAAAGTTCATTGGTGAACACTAAAAACAACAACTGTTTGAAATTTGGGATGCATCTTCAGTAGTTTCCTTCAGATTATGGAGTGTTTCGGCCATTTAAAACTATACACCCTCTCCGAAGGCGGCCAGCTCCAGGGTGATCAAACCTGAGCTTGCATCCCATGCCCAATTAAATAGGAAGACGCTTCCTTTTAGGCTTGGCCTTTTGGAGCCCAGCAGGGATCCTTCCTTTTCAGCCAGAGCCATTGGCTGCTTTTTTCTGCTGCTTCTGATGCAGCTTTGATGGCTGAACGCTGGCTCTGGCCCCTGAATCCCATGTCCTTCATTAGTTTGGCAGTTGATGTTGCCACGAAACCTCTGCACCCGACTCCACAGGGCGTACCTCTGTGTTCCAGCCACGATGTTGAGCTTCAGCAGCTAGATCGGCATATCGCAGGTGTTTCCGCTCATTTGCCTCATCCACTGCCTCTTCCCAAGGCACGGTGAGTTCAATGATGTAAACCTTCTTTAGGGAGGGGGACCAGAGCACTAAATCAGTCTTAAGATGGTGATGGCAATCTCTGGAGGGAAAACAAGCTGCCTTCCAAGATCCGCCAGCAGTTTCCAGTCGCGAGCTAAGCACAGCTGGCCTCTCTCCGATGGTGTGGAGCTGCCCCTGATTACCTTAGCCCCCTCCCGGACAAACGCAGTCTCCCATGGGGGGTTGGAAACAGGGGGTGGTTGGGAATTGTTGGTAATGCGCTTGCCCTCCAGGGAGGATGTAAGGGCCTTTAACACTTGGTTGTGACGCCAAGTGTACCGCCCTTGGGCGAGGCTGGTTTTGCACCCTGTGAGAATGTGCCTGAGGGAAGCTGGCATGGCGCACAGGGCACACTGCGGGTCTTCACCAATCCACTGCTGGAGATTGGTTGGTGTCGGAAGGACATCGTATGTAGCTCTGACCAAAAAGCTGAGGCGGCTTGCCTCCATTGCCCATACGTCCTTCCAGCGTTCCTCCTCTCAACACCTTCCCATCGTGTCCACCGCCCCTGCTTGCCAAGGGACACCGCCCTGGCCCACCTCACAGCCTCCTCCTGACGGCGTACTTCCTCCACCACCATCTTCCTCCGCTGTGGAGCGGAGGCCTTAGCCCAAGTTGGATGGCTAGGTGTAAGTCCAAGGCCTCCCCTTCCTTGCTGAACATGTCCCACAATGTCAGCATGTCTGAGGGCTGATATTGCCTCCTCCACTGCTGTTGTTGGTCTCCATTTGCGCCCGGTTGCCAAAATTGGTGCATTCTCCCTCACCACTAAGTCTTTGGACTCGTTCAGCCTCATTTGGAGTCGTGTTTTTGCACACTTAAATGAGCGTGGAACCCCAAGCCACTTTTTTATATATGCAGTGACTCCTCTTTCCAGCTTCTCCACTGTTGAGATGGGGACCTCATACACTGCAAGGGGCCACAACATCCGGGGTAGCAACCCAAATTGTAGGCACCAGGTCTTCAACCGGCCAGGCAGATGGGTTTTATCAATCGACTGTAGGCCTTTGGTGATGTCTGTGCACAGCTGTTTTACCTGGTCTTTGTCCTTCAGGCTTGCGTCATAGCACCTTCCAAGGATTTTTACAGGCTGCTCAGTTATCGTGAGGATTGTATCATCTCCAATGAAAAATCTGAGGTCAGTAAGCACTCCCTTCACCACTGAGATACTGCGTGACTTGGATGGCATAACATTTTTAATTTTTTAAATTATTATTATTTATTTTTTTGTGAAAGAATGAAACGATAGAAAAGTCTAGAATAGATTAGGATAGTGGTTAGGGTTAAGAATAGTGGTTAAGTTTAGGTAAGAAGAAAGTTGTTAGGGTTAGGGCCAGAAGAGTGATTAGGGTTAGGTTTAGGAAAGTGGTTAGGGTTAGGTTTGGAGAAAGGAAAGTTCTTAGGTTTAGGGCCAGAAAAGTTGTTAGGGTTAGGATTAGGAAAAGATAGAGGTTAGGTTTAGGGTTAGCAAAGTGGTTAGGATTAGAGAAAGGAAAGTGGTTAGGTTTAGGGCCAGAAAAGTGGTTAGGGTTAGGATTAGGAAAGTGGTTAAGTTTAGGTTTAGGGCTAGGGGTTAGGTTTAGGGTCAGAAGAGTGACTGGAAATGCAGGTAAGTAAAAAAGGTAAGTAAAAAAAGGTAAGTCATACATCCACGTTTTCCCACAGGTACTCTCCATCCATCCACAGGTAGGTCATACACACATTTTTTCACAGGTAACATGTAGCAAGGGTGATAAATTGCTTTGGTTGCTGAACCCAGTTGCCCCAGGAATTATCATATGATCACATGGGTCGAGGTGGCCAATGGATATCAACGCTCTTATGATGACATGGAGGCACATGTGTGAGCTGGCCAAACAATGGCCAGCCTGCATGTGATGTCATATGGTCAGGTGGGTTAGTGTAGCCAATCACCACCAGCGTGTGGGTATATCAGGCCTCTGTGGCTCACTCTCAGGGAAGCAATGGGGGAAGCCACATGAGAGATGAGCTACAGGTTGGTTCTTATATACCCACCAGAGATCTGTTTTGGGCACTGCAAGGCTGTTTTGTCATTTGACTCATTGTTGACTTGTAGGAGCCTTCTATTGCGCCAACTTGAACTGAACAAGGCTGAGTGTTGCCACTGCCAGTGACCTGGTGAGTCATTTGTTGTGCTAATGTTAGCTTAGCCAGTTCCCATTCTTTTGTGATATTATATGGTTTCTATGTGTTTGATCTTATGTTGATGAATTTTACTTTGAAACCCTTAGAGACATACTAACTTGTTTGATTTGATTTGCATGTAAATATGATTTATAAGAACTGCGGTCCTGTCCTCCAGGCCAGGTCCATGAAATGATGGCGAGCTTAAGAAGCAGGATTTGAGCGATCCTACAGCCGAACCCCCCCACCTGCCAGGCCGGTAGGAACTCAATTAAAAACTCTCACCCCACTTGCTCAGCCGTGGCCCCTTTCCATCCACACCCATACATACTGACATACATACACTCATTTATATACACACACCCTCTTTTACTGAACTTTCATTTCCTTCCCATATTTCACCCCGACTACTGTATTTGACCCCAAACCCAGACGTGGGTTGTTTTGTCATGAACTGTGGGTGGGCGGAAGGGTTGGGTGGCTGCATAAATGCTGGGCTATGGAACAGTTTGTTTGATGGTTTTGTTGAAGTTTTTGGTTCTGTTATTTTTTTAAATGGCCATTTTGTTTTCCTTTTGCAAACTTTTTTTTGTTCACTGTATATAATTTCACCTTGTTTACCACCATTATTCATATATAAATATATGTAAATGCAAAACTGTCTCTGGTCGCTTGTCTCCACTCCCTCCTTGAGCAAACTCTAGAATCTTCTGAGTCTTCTATTACGTGCGCCTCACGTTGGCCTCGTTTTGATTAAATACAAGTGCTACAAACAGGTAAGTCATACGTCCTTTCATCCATCCACAGGTAAGTCATACACACTCTTTCTCACATGTAACAGGTAAGTAGTTCCCCCCCCTAGTTTTTCTTCAGATTTAGACCCAATGGTTCCCTTGTATTCAGAAAGAAAATCCAAAATCTTTCCCGTTTCTTGCGTTCCCAATCACTCCAATTCGAATTCCTTTCAACCCTGCCAATTTTAGATTTGATATCCCATGTTCAAAAAAATGTTTGACCAATGGCGTATGGGCTTCTTTTTTATTCCTGATATTGCCCATATGTTGTGACAATCATTTTGACAAATTATTTTTAGTTTCTCCCACATATTTTTGATTACATGTTGCACAAATAATCACAAACAATAAATTTACTGATTTCAAATCGAATTCTCCCCTGATTTTGATTAATTGATTTGAATTACTCCGAATAAAATCTAATTTTGAAAAATTCTTCTGTTGTGCTGGTGGTTTTTTCCAATCCAAGGTAGGTAGTTTTGCACGTACCAACCAATCTTTCAAATTATTGTTCCTCCTATTGGCTGAGACCGTCCCTAAATTTGGAACAATTTTTTTAGATTTGAAAATTGTTTTGAAATTGCATTTCCACGTTCTATTTAAATTGCTGCTCATTGAGGAAAAGGTCGTAATTAAAGGAATTTGTTTATCATTAATTTTATCTTTCCTCTCTTGGAAATTCCTAAAATGGAATTTCAGGAATGCACGGGTGTATCCCCTTTCTATCAGTGCTTCTAAAAAACACTCACATCTCATACAGATTCTTTGGAATCTTAGAAGCTGCGCTTTGATAATACCTTTAAAGGTATGCGAAGGATGTAAACTATGTTTGTGGAGTAAGGCGTGGGTATCTGTCGATTTAAAGAACACCTTAACATCCAATTTGCTGGTTTCTAAAAATTCTGGGCCCCTGAAAATTGTCATATCCAAAAATTGTATAGAACTTTCATTGATTTCGAGTTTTAATTTTATAGATGAATCATGTGAATTTAGAATAGCAAAAACCCCGTCCAAATTTCAAAAAAGTCATCCAAATATCTCAAATAGTATAGTGGTTTATGTACACATTTAGAGAAAGCTTCCTCCTCCCAATTGGCCATATACAAATTTGCGTAGGCAGGTGCAAATATCTTGCCCATAGCTGTACCTTCAATTTGGAGATAGAATTTTTCATTAAAAATAAAATCATTCCAAGTAAGATTAATTGTAAGTAACTAATAATTCGGTCTGCTTTGATCAGGATATTTTGTAAAGGCTTTTTTAACGCAATCAATACCCCCCTCGATAAGAATATTAGTATAAAGATTATCAACATCCATTGAAAAGAAGAAAAATGTTTCTGGAATTTTGAATTTTTTAATAATATTTATAAAATCAAAAGTGTCTTTGACAAAAGAAGTACGCTTCATAGCGATGGGAGTCAAATAAAAGTCCAAATATTCTGTGGTGTTCAGGTCTCACTTCCACAATCTGAGACAATAGGTCTCCCTGGAGGTACCTGGAAGGGTACGGTCCAAGTTTTGGGATCCTTGTGGATCTTGGGGAGGAGATAAAATCTCCGCTCCCTCGGCTGTCCAGAACCAATCAAATATTGTTTTTGTTTAGCGTAGATAAAAAAAAAATTCTTTAGGGAGTTTAAAATATTTTCGACCATGGGTAGAGTTTCCAAATAGATTAATTTTTGTCAGCTGGTTTCATAACAATATCTTTAAGACTTTTTAGATCTCGTAGTGTTTTAATATCTTCAAGTGATACATTTGGCTTCTCTTTTATGAAATAATAACCTTTTTTAAACGTTTTTAAATCTTCATCAATTAAATTGACGGGGCGGTAATTTTTCAAGGGGGGGTGTCCAAATTGAGGGGCCGATGAAAGGGGTTCTTTTTTGGTCAGGGGAATTTTTATAATATGCTGCTAATTTAATTTTTCTGTGGTAATTTTGAAGGTGAAATTCTAATTCCAATTTTTGATTTTTGCCTAAATCTATGGTGGGGATAAAGGATAATCCTTTGCTCAATAAGCTACGTTGGGAGTCAGAAAGCTTAAAATGAGGGGCTAAAACGACAGATTTTGCGCCACAAGGGGCCGCGGAGTCCGAACTTACAGGGGCAGGAAGTTTAAAAAGTTTGTCCAGTATTCGAACACGGCCTCCGCCGTCTCATGGACATCATCCTCTTCCGTCTGGAACTTGTCCTCTGGCAGAAAAGGAATATACGGAAGGTTTCTTTTCAGGTAGGCGTTCGGGAAGTCCAGGTTCTCCCTCTCTTCTGCAGGTAAGTTTGCCGTGTAATTAACCTGGGGGATCCAGATTTCTGCCACCGGGAACCTCTTTTTTTTTTAGACCTGACCGCGCTCTGTACTGACTCCATGGTCGTTTCCCTGAATTTGTTTGCTCTATTGTTCATACCAAACGCCAGGACCACCTTTTCTACCGCGAGGTTCTCTGGTACGTTTAGCTTTTTGAGTAGAGCCTGAGCGTGACGGAAGTGACTGCCCGGGAAACTCTCAACCTGTAGGTCCGGGATGGCAAAGTCGGGAAACTTGGAGAGGTTGCAATCTCCCATTATTATTATTTTTTTTTATTCACATTTTTATTGATATTCTGCAGCAATTTTGACAAAAGATATCAATTTCAAATATTATCAACCAAATATTAGCCTGAATATCTCTTTTTAAGGTAAAAAACAAACAAAAAAAAGATAAGTAAAATAAAATTTTAACTAAATAAAATAAATAAATAAAATAGAACAAAAAAAAACAGGAAAAAACAAAACAAAAAAAAACCCTATGAACAAAAACACCCAAAATAAACCATAAACATGAACAAGTAAGGAGTGAGGTGCATTTTCGTTTCTTTTTTTTCCTTAGCCTTGCATAATCTTTTATAAAAAATTTGAAAAATCAAAGTCTGGTCTATGTGGTGTGATATAGTCTATTTCTTCCAGCGCAAAGCGAACAAGTCCTTCTTAAAGTTCACATGTGCAGTTAGTTTTTCCATTTTGTATATGTCCATTGTAATGTCCATCCACATCATCTGCGTTGGGATTTCCGATGAGAGCCATTTTCTCGTGAGGGCTTTTTTAGCCGCTACTAGCCAGCCAAACTCTTTCCAACTCTGTGAACTGCTACACTTCTATTGATATTCCCATATTATTGCCCATTCTTCATCCGTCAAATCTAATCCTCCCTCCATTTCCCATTTTGTTTTAATATATAAAGTGGAGTGTGTTTTCACGTTAATCAGCCCTTTGTATAGACCCGATATTATACCTCTATCTTTATGTGAATTATAAGCCCTTTTAAATACATTTAGCAGCTGATTGTATTGTTCTGATAGTTTATTGTCCTTTCAACAAAAAAATGTCTCAGCTGCCGATAACGATAGAAATATTGGGTCTCTAAATCATACTTCTCTTTAACTGTTTCAAAACTAAGTAATATATTATCCTTTATAATTGTGCACATAGCTGTTATGCCTGTCTTTGTCCAATCTTTGAATCTATTATCTAATTTATTTGGTGTAAATTGTGTGTGATATGCACACCACTTAAGGACCACAATATATTTTTCTAATTTGTATTCAGCTATCACCGTTTTCCACATTTTAAAAGTTAACTTGATCCATGGATTTTCTATACTTCTAGTAAAATCTGACAGATTACCATCAGCCATCAGGGCTCGTATGGGAATGGAAGTTAAACCTTCTTCAATATTTTTCCACTGAGCTTCATAGGAAGGGTTACACCAGCATATAATGGTTCGTAATTGTGCTGCCCAGTAATAGTCTCGAAGGGAAGGAAGGCCCCACCCTCCTTTTGCTTTAGGCAGTTGCAAGGTTTCAAATCTGATTTGAGGCCTTTTACGTTGCCATATGTATCTGGACATAATTTTATCCCATTCATTAAATTGCTTTTGTCCTATTTCTATTGGAAGGGTTTGGAATAGATATAGAAATTTAGGTAAAATATTCATTTTAATTGAGTCTATTCTTGAGCTAAAACCAAAGCATGGAATTAGATTCCATCTCAAAATTTCCTCTTTCCTCTTTCTCATTTTCTTTTCAATCGGTACATAGTTGTGTTGATATAGTTCTGTAAGATCTTTCGGTATGATAATCCACAGATATTTCAAATATTCTGTCTGCCGTGCTAGATTATATTTATTCTTATTTTTGTCTGTTGGGTTGTAATTATATATAAGTAATTGTGTTTTACTTATATTAATTTTGTACCTTGACAGACTACCACAGTAATCAAATGAATACATTAATTTGGGCAGAGATTTGGTTGGTTGACTCAAAAAAAATCAATATATCATCTGCGTAACAGGCCAATTTATGCTCTTTTCCCTGAATACTAATACCTTTTATTTCTTTGTTTTGTCTTATGTATTGATTAAATGGTTCTAAATATATATATATATACATATATATATATATTTAACAGTGGTGAACATGCACAACCTTACCTTGTGCCTCTTTCTGAAGTGAAGCTCTCTGACAAACTGCCATTTACTTTGACCCTAGCAGTGGGTTTATTATGTAGTGCCTGTATTGTTTTAATCATTGTCTCATGGACGTTAAATCTGTGTAGGACTCGGTAAAGGAAACTCCAACTCACTGAGTAGAAGGCCTTTTCTGCATCTGCACTAATTACCATCACTGCTATTTTGTTTTTTTGGATGTGGTGAATTATTTGTAAAGTCCGTCGTATGTTATGTTGTGTTTGACGTTCTCGAATGAAGCCAGTCTGATCATTGCTTATTAAGTCAGGTAAAAAAAAATTCCAGTCGTCGAGCTATGATAGAAGTATACAGCCAGTAGTCTATATTCTGAACAGATATAGGTCTGTATGATCCACATTCTAATTTATCTTTATTTTCTTTTGGTATGGCAGATATTATAGCTTCCCTCCAACTGGATGGTGTTTGTGCTTTCTTTAATGCCCAATTTAGTGTGGGAAGCATCACTGGTATTAGCTCCTCTTTCATCTCTTTATACCATTCTGCTGTGTAACCATCTGAGCCAGGCGACTTTTTTAATTTCAGTTTACTTATTGCTATTTTTAGTTCTTTGTCTGTTATATCCTCAATCAATGTTATATTTTGTTCTTCGTTTAATACTGGTAATTTCAGATAATTTAGCAGACTATCTATTTCAGCGATGGTACATTCTGTCTTCTTATTATAAAGAGTCTTATAAAATGTCTGAAATGCTGCCTGGATTTCATTTAGTTTAGTTTTTGTTACCCTCGTCAATGGATCTTTAATCTTATGAATTGTGTTCTGTGCTATTTCTTTCTTAAGCTTCCAAGCCAGCACTTTCATTGATTTTGATCCTCCTTCATAATATCTTTGTTTCAGGAACATTAAATTTTTCATAATCTCCTGCGTCGCCATATTGTTAATTTCGTTTCTCGTTTTCCTGACTTCCAGTAAATACTGTGTAGCGTTCTCTTTATGCCTGTTCTCTAACTTTTTAAATTTATTTTGTAATTCTTCTAATTTTTTATTTCTCATCTTTTTTTTATAGGATGATATTGATATGATTTTTCCTCTCAGCACAGCTTTTAGAGCATCCCATAAAATGGGAGGAGACACATCTCCTTTGTCATTCACATCCAAGTAGAAACCAATCTCTTTTTTAATCTGCTCTTTAAATTGAGGGTCATTAAGCAGGCTTTAGTTTAGTTTCCAATTATATATTTTTGCTTGTAATTTTAGATCTATCGAGAGGCGAATAGGTGCATGATCGCTTAGGTCAATTATTTCAATTTCACAGGTGTGTATTTTGTCTCTGTCTTTTCCAAATATTAAGAAATAATCTATTCTTGTATATAATTTATGGGGATAGGAGTAGTGTGTATAATCCCTCCGATTGGGATGTAGTTAAGGCGTTGCGAGCCATCTCTGAAAGGCCGCACGAGACACGCATCCAACCGTCTATGATCGACTCTGAAATGCCCTCCCCACTCACCGCATTCCCAACCGCCTCATCCCCCCTAGCCGACTCATCAGACCTGGAAAAAGCCAAAGCAACTATTGCCAGCCTCAAACAAGACATCTGGAAACTCTCAGCAGAACTGAAAATCAAATCGGACTTACTCACCGCTTGCATGAACGTTGCCCACAGTCAGTGCCGTCGGATTACCTCCCTTCAGGCCTCCCTCCACGACACACTTCCCTCTTCTAGCTCCACCCCGCAATCTAACCAGACCTGGAGCAAAACCATGGTCCGCAGTAGGCCAAAAATCCATCACGGCGATGGCTCCCCGGTCTGCATCGCCACGACAAATCGTGCTGCGGGCCTGGATCGGGTGGACGGCCTCGGCGCCACCACCGCTGCCACCCCGGGCGAAACGCCGACTGGCGGTGACGCGGCCTCCCCCTCCAGCTTGCTAACTGCCCGGACGCCCGACCATGGCTCGCCCAGTACCCTGGGCCTTTCTGCTACGGCCGCAAAACCTGGGCCGGTATCTTCCCCTCGGTTGCCGCTGGACGTGGGTGTGAAGATCACCTCCCTGCCGACGTACAACGGCCCCCGGACGCCACCTGACGCTAGCGACGGGGAGTCCTCCCCGCCGGCCGGCGGCAGCGCCCGGACTACATCCACCGGTGAGCACCGAGCCAAGCCTTCCAAAAATCGGAGACCGCGATTTGGCTACCTGAAGGAAGCAGTCCGCCGCCACTCCGCTGGTCGCTTCGAGACACACAGGCTGAAGGCTCCCTCACCGCCTCGCCCAGGTCTCGCCGCGAACATCCAGCCACAAAACGGGACCGAGCTTGGAAAGCCGGAGCCGGCCCGCCGACACATCACCGACATTCCAACCGCAGACTCCATTCAACAATCCACCGATAGCGCACCCACTGGCCCACCACACGCACCGCTCTTCCCGCCGACCACAGCCATCATCGTGACTCCATGATCAGAGGTATCCGCTTTTTTAACGCCATTACTCTCTCTTTTCCGGGCACATAATTGGCCGACATCACAGGAAAAATACCCTCCCTTCTCCGCTCACTCCCCTCCTCAGTCCACCGCATCATCCTCCATGTCGGCGCAAACGACACCACTCACTATCAGTCCAATAAAACCAAACAAGATTTTAAAAAACTTTTAATGTCCGTCACTGACTGTGGTAAGGCAATTTTTATCAGCGGACCCTTGCCTACTGTCCTTCCGCGCAAGGACCGCTGCACCCGTCACCTCACGCTGAGCCGCTGGGCTCAGGCTTACTGCTGCGCTCACAACATCTGCTACATTGATAACTTCGTCCCTTTCTGGAACAGCCCTGAACATTACAGCCACGATGGCATCCACCTCAACAGCTCAGGAAAGTCATTGTTTACCTCACACATCCGCAACTCCGTTCACAGCTCCGCATGACTAGTGTTTGCATCTGCTTCTTCTTCGCACTCTGCCACACCGCCACTTCCCAGCCATAGCGCCCCCCAGCGGCAACAGACAAAACTACTCCCTTCACCTGCCTTCCCCAATGAAACGCACCATTCGACACATACTGGATTCTACCACACCATGTCCAGCTCCATCATTCCCACCATCATCTGCTGCAGACGCCCCCATCCTCCCACCTCCAGAGTGTGCAACCCCACAAACCTCCGCCCGCTTCCCCGTGCTCGTCATCAACCAACTACCCCCCCCCCCCGCCCGACTCAGTCTGGCCTCCTTCAACACCTGTTCACTCAACAACAAGAGCCTCCTCATCTCTGAATTCATAACTGACAATAAACTGGACTTAATCTGTCTCACTGAAACCTGGCACAAACCCACTGACCACTTCTCCCTCAATCAAGCCACACCAACCGCATACAAAAATGTGGACCAACCACGCACAGAGGGCCAAAGAGGTGGCATCGCAATAATCTTCAAGGAAAACATCAGTGCCACTACCATCTCGCTCCCCCCCGCCCCCTCCTTCGAACACCTCGCCTTGAAATTTCCCGGACCATCTCCATTCATCCTCAGTCTCTTCTATCGTCCACCCAAACCCAACCCCTCTTTCCTCCAGGACTTCTCAGACCTCCTCCTTCATCTTAGTACAATCTCACCATCCATCCTCCTCCTCGGCGACCTCAACCTTCATCTCGATGACCCCACCTCCCGACCAAGACTTTCTAGACATCCTCAACCACTCCAATTTCACCCAGCACATCAACTTCCCCACCCACAAGCGTGGCCATATTCTTGACCCCGTCTGCTCAACCAATATAACCATCTCCAACATCTCCAGCCATAACCTTCACATCTCGGACCACCTTGCAATCACCCTCGACATTCACATCCCTCAACCCAGCCCAACCAAACCAAGGACCATTACCTTCCGCAAACTCAACTCCCACTCCCCAGTACAGTTCACACTTCAGCTGGCTAACTCCATCCCCACCCCCCCTCCCCTTGCCTCTGCCAACACAGCCGACCTCATTGACCTGTACAACTCCACCCTCTCGTCCTGCCTTGACATCATACTCCAACATCATCCTCATCGGCTCCAGCAACCCCAGAACCCTATTCTCCATGGTCAACCGTCTGCTCAAACCACAGGATCACACCTCCGCATCATTCACCCCCAGCAAATGCAACACCTTCCTCAAATACTTCCAGGACAAAGTCACTACCATCTACCGCTCCTCAAAACCCGGCCTTGACCCCGACTGCCCCAGCAACTTCCGCCTTATCTCCAACCTACCATTTCTGTCTAAAATCATGGAACGTGCCGTCGCCTCACAACTCTCAGCCCATCTCGAATCCAATAACCTCCTTGAACCATTCCAATCAGGATTCCGCAAAAAACACAGCACTGAAACAGCACTTTTAAAAATCACCAACGACCTCCTGCTCACCTCTGACTCCAACCAACTAACAATTCTCCTCCTCCTGGACCTGTCTGTCGCCTTTGACACAATCAGCCACTCCATCCTCCTCAACCGTCTATCATCCGACCTCCACATCACTGGCTCTGCACTCTCTTGTGTAAGACAGTCAAATCCACATCCTGAAGTGTTTTCTCTAACAATGGAAGTTCTTAAAAGACGGGGGTTACAACTGTATCAATCTCACCTATTGTAATTAACTAACATGATTTACATGTCGCGGGAAAGGAACCCCCGAGGGCCAAAAGGTATCTCCTTGTGTTTGTTGGATTTGCATTCAGGGACTGTCTCTGCCTGTTGTTTAGAACTTTCCTTTGAAATGTGAGTGTCAGTGCGAGAGGTATGAAGGTCTTGGTGATCTATTGTTGCTGTGGAAAATGACTCCTGATGACCAAAAGGTTCCCGAGTAGGAAGAGTTGATCTGATTTGAATCTTTTAAATATGCATTTTAGCAGTGTCTCTGTTCTGGGAGGATATTTAAGGGAAGGAACAAGAATCTGAAACGCTCTTCTTTTTTCTCTCTCTCCTTTTCTGGGACACACTCTCTCTCTCTCTCTTTTTCCTCTCCTTTCCTGGAACCCACTCTCTTTCTTGATTCTCTTTTTCACTCTCTCTCTCTCTTCTTCTTCTTTTTCTTTGACTTCTTGAATTGTTTACCATCATTTTTACACAACCGGTCTGTTACATTTTTGCTGCATGTTTACTCTGGACATCGCAATAAACTGGTATGTTATCCATTCCCCTTCAATATTAACTTGTTGAGACTTTTGTTCTATGTGGAGAACAATCTGACATCAGATATTGATTTAGTCTTCAGTTATATGGTAAATTCATTCGAGTAATGCTTGTACTCTTTACCTCTGAGTTGAATAGAAAAGATTGAGTGTCATGTTTTTCTAACTATTGAGTTGGAAGATATAAACCTCTGAACATCTCAACCTAGATGTCTGGGCTGTTCTTCTATGTTAAGAAGGTCACTGAATGCTTTGTCTATATCTGCCATCACTGAACTAAGATAGGGATTAATCAGAATCCCAAAGACCTTAGTTATATGGTAAGTTTCACTGGACATTATTCAAACCCTTAACCTCTGAGTTGGTCAGATAAGATTGGGTATCATGTTCAATAACCTCTGAATACTCCAACCCAGACATCGGGCTATTCTTCCATGTTTAATGAACAAACTGAATAGTTTTGTTAATTTATAGAAGCCATCCCTGAACTGAAGACTAATGTCAGATCACGAGAATTTTATTATTATTGAGTCTATATTCTTAATTGTTAATCAAGTCTTTCCCTCAATCAAGATATAAAAGTAAAGTTATTATTATCAAATGGAGTCAGATTAAATGAATTATTATGTACTTTACTTTGAAATCCTCATCTTGACACCGGAACGACGGAATACGTATTGGGGAGATATTACTATTTGTGTCTAGATATTTCCTCCCCTACAAAAACTTCCTTTGTGCAAACTGTCTTGCTCTCGTTCTGTATTTGGTTTCACTTTTGCTTTTGTTTTTCGAGCGAACTGCCTGTCTTACTCTTTCCCGAGCCCACCCAAAAATCCATAGTGGAGAAGGTCCCCTAGTGGCTGTTAGCTGTAAAAAACCAAGATTAGCCGCACCGTTGTATGAGCCGCAGGGTTCAAAGCATGGGAAAAAAGTCCTACCTTGCTACACCCCTCCCCCCTTCGCAAAGACCACAAATGGTGGTTGTTCAGATCCTTCTTTTCCTCATCTTCCGAACTTTCCTGGAATATATCTAGGATCCTTTTCTTTTCCAGCTGCTCCAAATCTTCTGCAGTGGGGTAGAACGGTCTGAGATTGCAGACATGTACAGTATGTACATCCTCACCAGTATCCTCCAACACTACACAGTAATTTAGAGGGCCCAACTGTTGAACAATCCTGTAAGGACCTTTCCATTTTGGTGCGAGCTTAGCTGTGAACTTTTTAGCCGCATTTGACTGAGGAAAGTTCCTTATCCACACTCGTTGCTTTGGTTTGAAAAACACATTACGACGGTTTTTATTATAACTAACCAGTTGCCTTTGTTTTGATTTCTTGATGTTTTCCTCCACGTCTGCTTTAAGTTGATTCAACTGATGGACAACATCATAGGCAGGAGCGTCAGGTGGGCAAACTTTTCCTTTCAGCACCATGTCCATGGGACTGTTGAGTTTCCAACCAATTTGTAGTTCAGCAGGAGTGACTCCTGTAGTTTCTTGAACAGCAGAGTTAATGGTAAATCTGAATTCTAGGAGATATTGGTCCCACTTAGTGTGATTATTGTCCACATAAGAGGCAATCATGGTTTTTAAAGTACGATTTACTCTTTCAGTCATGTTAGTTTGCGGGTGATAGGCTGTGGTGAGTTTGGGAGTTACAGTCCATTGGTCACATAGTTCACGGAACACCTCAGATACAAACTGACGTCCTCGATCAGACAGAATGTAATTGGGCACCCCCCATCTTGTAAAGATCTCCTTTTTTAGAAATTGGGCAACAGTTTGTGCCGTAGCAGCTCTTATAGGAGTAAACTCAACCCAGCCAGTAAAATAATCCACCACCACCACAAGGTATTCATGTCTTTGGGGGCTTCTGGGCAGAGGACCCATAAGGTCGATACCAAGCATTTCATTTGGAGCTTTAACCTGTGTCTGTTGAATTTTCCCAGCCGGTTTCTGGTTATCAGCTTTCAGACTCTGACAAAACCGCACAGTGTCGGATAAAGGTTTTCACATCCGTCCACATACCAGGCCAATATGCTACTTCGTAAAGTCTCTTGTAGGTTTTAAAAATGCCAGCATGACCACTGAGAGGGTTTTCATGATAAGTCTGGAGTAATTCTTGAACCAGACTAAAGGGAATGTAGAGTCGATAGTGGAAGTGATTTTCAGAAAGCTGTTTTTTATGATATAGTTTATCTTCAAGGACCACGAACTCCCGTTCGGTTTTCTTGTTCTTGTCGTTTGTTTCAGCCAGCTGCTTAAAGATCCTCTATTTTGGGGTCTTTATGTTCATCTTCCCATACTTTCTCGAGAGATAGGACCATTTTTCCATCCAGTTGATTTCAGCATTGGACATCAGCAGGGATCCTAGAAAGAGCATCAGGGGCACTATGTAGTTTTCCCTTCCTGTATTCTACAATAAAGTCAAACCTTTGTAATCTTAGAGCCCATCTGATCAGTCGACTGGTGGTTTTGGTTGAGGAGAGAACCCACTTTAAGGCAGAGTGATCAGTAATGACAGTGAAGAGTTTAGGTTCGAGGAAGTGTTGCCATCTCTCGAGAGCCCAAATGATAGCTAAACACTCCTTTTCAGTTGCAGTGTAATTTTTCTCTGCTCGATTTAGGGTTCGACTTGCATAAGCAAGTACCATTTCCCTTTCGTTGTTTTCTTCCTGGGTCAACACAGCTCCTAAGCCTATGTTGCTGGCGTCAGTGTACACATAGAATGGCATGTCAGGGTTTGGATGACCGAATACAGGAGGTGAGAGAAGTTTTTAACTGATCAAAAGCATGTTGACATTTTTGGCTCCACACAAAAGGGATTCCCTTTTTCTTTAGGTCATTTATAGGCTGGGCTATTTTGGAGAAATCAGGCACAAATTTGTGATACCAACCAGCAAGTCCAAGGAATCTCTGGACTTCCTTGAGATTTGTGGGAATAGGGTAGGATTTTATGGCTTCCACTTTATCAGGGTCAGCACTAACTCCTTTTTTGGAGATAATGTGTCCCAGATATTTAATCTCCGTCAGACAGAATTTAGACTTCTTCAGGTTGATGGTTAATTTAGCCTTATGTAATCGATCCAGCACAGTCTGCAATCGCTCAAAATGTTCAGTTACAGTGGAGGAATACACAATAATCTGATCCTTTTATCTCCACCCACAGGTACTCGTGCATCAGAGTATAACGAGCTCCTGTATCAACAATTGCCTTCCCACGCCAGGTACCGATGGTGACAGGCACAACAAGTTGTTGGGGACTTCCAAGGGACTCCAAAGGATCAGAAGTCTTTTTCATGTGTGCTTTGTGACCTTGGGGTGCTGTTGGTCTAGAATCTCTCTTCGATTTCACAATTGCCACAGACCCATTTCCAGGCGAACCCTTGTGCCTTGGTGCTCGTTGAAGGTGTTTTGGGGACCCCTGCTGTTGATAAGAAGTATGCGAGCTGGTAGTCGATAAGCTGTAATGTGGGCATGAGCCAGGAGCATGATCTCCTTTACACTTCCAACACAAGACAGATGGTTTGGGTTTATAATTGGGTTGAGCACCGGCAAAATTTTTGTGATGGAGAGAGACATTTCGGGCTCCCATTTTCTGGTTCAAACTGATGACCAAGACGCACCAACTCTTCCACAGTATCAACTCGACCTCGGAGCTGACTTGCCAGAAGGGGTTTGATGTTTTTTAGGATCATCTTCACAATGTTAGCCTCTGTGAGAGAGGGATTCCACCGCTTACAGAGAGCTCTATAGGAAAAAGCAAAATCTCGAATAGGTTCATTTTCTTTTTGTCTGCAGCTTCTAACACGTTCAGCGAGCTCATCTTCATAATCTTCTGAAAGGAAAGCAGACAGGAAGAAAGTCTCAAATTGATCCCAAGTCGTGACCTCTGTTCTCGCAATTTCCCACCAATCCCGAGCAGTACCGTAAAGTACGGTTCGGAAAGTTGCTAGAATGTCAACATCAGATAAAGGATGTATGGCTATGAAGTCATGGCATTTAGACAGATAATTAAGGGGGTCTGGATCATCTGCAGGTCCTCCATAAGTAGGAAAGGTCAACTTAATGTGATCACTTTTTATCAATGTGGGTTTTGTAACTGCAGCACCAGGACTAACTGACCGCGAAGAGGAAACAGCAGATTTGGCTTCTTCTCTGAAAGTTCCTAGCCGGCTTTCCAGATTGGAATTCATTTTGTCAAGAAGTTCAATCTGTGCTTCACGTTCACTCTCCACTGTACTCATGTGGATGGTCAGTTTATTTAGGTCGTTATTCATGGCCATAACCGTCTCTGAAAGCTTGCTAATGCTTTCTTCAGTTGCAGTCTGATAGCCTTTAAGGTCCTGTTGGGTCTCCATTTGAAACTGCTCCACCATGAAGCGAACTTCGGACAACAGTGAAATTACAGAATTTTTCACTTCCTCTTTAATTGTTGCGGCGAACGCTTCGTGGCGTCAATTTTCGACCGAAACAATTAATTGGCCACCCGCATGCACCCAGCGGATATAAGCGGAGCGCACAATCGGGGGCGGGGAAGAGCGAGGACGCCAGTCTGGAGGAGACATTCGTCGGCGCGAAACCACGCACGGAGCTGTGCAAAGAAGGCAACCAAACTTTTTAGACTGAACAGACAGCCGGTAAGACCACCAGCCATGGTGTTTACAGACTGCTACGACTGCTACATGTTGCGCCTGCGCTGCATCGCTCTTGTTCCCAGCACCGGCGCAGGAGGACACGTGGGGGTGAATTGTTTATTGTGAATTGTTTACTGTGAAGCAAATGGGGCGAGGCATGTAGATTGTTGCACTTGTTTAGATTGAATTAAAATCTCACTGCTGATTGGTAAACATAATTAATAAATAGAATAGGTAAACTTAATAGTTAATAATTAAACCTAATTGATGACTAAATTAATTGGTTAAACTATATTTATTCATTTATTTTAAATATTCATTGCAAACCATAGTATATGGTGTGACTAATGTGTTGCATCAGTCTTTTGGTTTTTGGTTAAAGGTTTTTCACCTGTACATGCGTGGGGGCAGGGATCAAAAAGAGAAAATAAAGGATAAAACCTGCAAAACAAAGTCCTGTGGTTGAGTGAAGCCCAGCAAAACGTTGAGTTCGGTGCCTTTCCTCTCAAGTGTGGGAAATGCACAGTTCAGAAGGACAAGAACACTTGACATCAATCATGTGTTTCATTCCTTTCACCAGTTTATCCATTTCACTCTCAGTACTTTCGTGATGTGTTTTAATCAATGTAAAAAGTTCCTGATGATTTGTTCTCATTTGATCGCCAAGACTCTTAAATTGTTCCTGCGAAATATTTTCATTTTTCAGGGATGTTGTGAGCTCTTTAATAGCTGCGTTCTGTTCTTTAATCTCAGTGTGCATCCTTTCCCAACTTCTTTGTGTATTGTCCACAATTAAGTGCAGATTCTGAGCAGGTGTAGGCATTGCCTTTGGAAGTTTATATGGAGCTGGAGTCACAGAGGAAGGTGAAGTTGTGAGGTTAAAGTCCCCTTCATCCTGTGAAGTTGCCACCGCCTCAGTTTCCCAAGCGAGATATTGATTAATGGAGTAGAGATTGTTCAAAGGGGGAACGGATCTGGGGGGGGGGGTAGGCATCTACCTCTGGCCCAGATGCCTACCTCAGGCATCTGGGCCAGAGGTAGGCGAGGAGTGGGGAAATAAGTCTGTAGGTGGTCACCATATTCAGGGTGTGCAGCATGGGGGATAACAGGAGTTTGAACATCTGGAGCATCAATGTCAAGAGTAACAGAGTGTGGGGTTGAGGAGTGTGGTGAGTGAGCCATCATGTAAAGATGGGTGAATGAATATCAATGCCCTCATAGAATAATGCACTTCAAGGAACACATAAACAATTCAAAACATGAAACCCTTGCAAAATTAAACATGCACTTCACTTGAGAACAACCAGGCAATAAATGCTTTAATCCTCTCAATTTTAGATTAATTAAATTCAAAAGCTCAGCCCCACGTTGGGCACCATTTCTGCAACGGAGCACGTCTCTCCAAACCTATATAAAACGTTCGAGTGTTGGGCGCCAGACAGAATTCACTCTGTCAGAAAAATAACTTAATCTTTATATAGATATTCTTTTTATAGTGGAAAGTGTGGAGAGAACACCCGACTTATGACGATTATACTCCTTACGAAATGTACACAATAAGGGAACCAAAAGGTAAGTTTGCAAGGTAAGGGTGATTTAAGGGACAACAAAAATGCATTCCAACATAAACAGCGAGATTCATAGTCACTTTCTCAAAATATGCATCAACAAACAAACATTTATATAAACCCAAATTTCCTGAAAAAACCACAAACAATCAAAATCTCAGAGATTGATACTCCAAAAATATTCAAATTAGTCCTATCAATATGTATGCGAGGGTGTGTGGTCAGATAGATTCCAGTTCACTCAGTTCATGAATGTGGTGTGTGTGTGTATGTGTGTGTGTGTGGGTGTAGTCAGAGAGGGAGAGTGATGAAGAAGCAAGAGAGCATGTAACGTCAGCAGCCAAGTGGAGAAGCCTGGAGAATAAGGCGGTGGAAGAACTTAGCTGAGGGAGAGGAGAGTGGCCTTTGACCCGGTCCAAGGAAGGGTTTTGGGGTTCCGAACAGGTTTGCCTGTTCCAGGGAGTTCCTTTTTCTTCCTCCTTCAAGACACTGGTCGTCGGGTCCACCTCTAGTTCACTCCGGTCGTTGCATTTTCTTTTAATCCACATCCAGGTTAGTTATCCTTTTTCTCCATAGCTCACTTTTCTTTTGTTCTGCTTCAGCTCTTTCGGTCTTCTTTCTTTGAAGTTCCCGCCTTTTTTTCAGCTCAGGTGTCTCTGATTTATAACTTCCTTCCTCCTTCACCTAGTGTGATGTCACTTCCCCCTTACACTACTTCCTGCATCCTACCTTGCTACAAGGTAAACGGTGGCTTTTCTTACACTGGGTCCCCCCCTACTGACTGCCTAACCACCACTAACTACACTCAACCCTAGTCTTCAGTGGCATTGCTGGGTTTGCCAAAGGCACTCCCAGGGTACCACCCAAAACAATAAAGGCAAAAAAAACTGCAATCGGGAAATATCGAAAAAGTGTCGGTTCATAATCGCATGCGCGACTCACATTGGGAACCTGTCGGAAACCGTCTCATAAATCCACGCGTGCAGGCACTCAGATGGGGTTGCGACAGTGGTAAAGGAAGACCAAGGCTTTGAGGTTTTGATTTTTATCCGTCTTCTTCGCTTTTTTTAAATAACGTTCTCAAAGGAACGGGAGGAAAATGGTTGCGCTTGAGTGAAGTAAACAAAAAATGGGGGGATTATAAAATTACGCAAACCTCGCATATTTTGCGCGGAAATCAGAGATTTATGCGGCGAAAGTGTCTTTGGAAAAATGCGACCCCCACACCCCCCCGCATGATTACGCGTACTTTGACTGATTATGCCTTGAATTACACGATCGCATAATGGCGTTTTTCTGGAGGGACTGACTAGACCACTGAGCAGTTAGTAGCAATAGCCGATCAGATCTGGGGCCTGTTGCACGAAAGTAGGATTCCGTCATCCAAGATGAGTAACTAAGCCGCGCTCAACCAATCCACAACACGTGTGTCCAGGCTTAATCGGTTGCACAAAAACACATCCAGGATGAGAGCACACGGATTCATCAAGCCAGGTGAAACCTATCCTGGATAAGTGCACGCACGCGGCTTCCTCAGATAGACCCCCGTTATCGAGCTCAGAATCAAGGATTTGCCATGACAACGAGAGCGGCGTCCTTTTCTCGTCCGAGGCGGAAATCCAAATGGAGGTCTATGAGGAGGTAAAAGAAGAAATACAGAAGAAAGGCAACACCACCACAGTGTTAAAAGAGAGGGAAAAGCGTGGCGAAATACTGCAGACCGTCTGAATGCGTAGGAAGTGCACAAATACGAACTCGCTCCTCGCTGGAACAATCGCAATTACGATCATAATAGTTAATAATAATAATCATATCCGGATATAGTACTCCGACTACGAGCCAGTTGAAATTGTAGGTGGAATTTATTGCAGATGTGAGTGAAATTGTGTAAATGTAGCTCCAAAAAAACGTAACAATGATAAATAGACGACTTCACTGAATGTCCGTTTGAGCTCAAAAAAAATCTCTGCCATAAAATACAAGAACATCCTGCAAAATGGTAACCCTAACTAATATTTAAGATACACAAGTGTACGTTGTATGCAGAAGGTGCCTGCTCACCTTTTGTTTTAGCATCATTTGGTCCACACAAAATTTCATATGTGTAACAGGACCCAGATGCTGTGTATGGAGAGAGCCATCCTGGCAACATAGTGGGAATTAATGGAAGGTAAAAATTTCCATTATGCAAAATTGCCACTGTGCTAATTGTCATGGGTTAACAGAACTCATAAGTTATCAGACAATTGTATGCCCAGCATCTACAGCAGCAAATGCAACTGGCTGATTTGGGCATACAATACAAGAAGGTGAAGACTGCAGACATTTTATTAGAGTCCGAAATAAAAAGGAAAACAATAAGAAAACTCAACCTTGAAATGGAGAAAAATAAAGAAGAAGAAAAAAACTTGAATTAGAGCTGAGTCATGCTTTCAATGCACACTGTATGCTGACTGGAACAAAAATCTAATAATAATTATTCTCCTTTCCTCTCCCAGCTCCAAGAACATGACACATCTTAAAATAAATAAAGGTCAATTGAATTATGATGGTGTCTGTTTGTTTCATGTATGCACCTTTTGACCTAAACAGAGATGAAAGGGTTTTTTTTTTATCTGTAATCCTACCTTGGTGCTATGATTGGTTGGAAGTTGAAACTCGGGCATCATTCATAAGGTTAGAAGAAATGCACTTAATGTATCATGAAATGCAACTTCTCAGAAATATTAAAACACTTTATGGTAATAAAACGTGAGAACAGGGAACAGTTGAAATATCTATTCTTTAAGGTAGTAGATATCACAATGACATTGATTTGAAGAAAAAAAGAGTACAGTGATAATAAACTAACAATTTGCAGCTTGTGAGGTGTAAATAGAAACCTCAATAAATGTGGCAAGACGCAAAGGGCCTGGGCAGGCTTCAAACCCCAGACTCCCAGGTGATAGTCATGCGCGCTAACCATTTGGTCAAGTAGCCAGGGTGCATGATCAATTATTGGAGGCATAGTGACAGGACCGTCAACTGTCACAAAAAAGAACCTCATGTTACTCTTTGATGTGTATTCATGTTTATATGGGATGTGTATTTTTATATATGATGCGTGGTAAAGTATAAGTTATGTAACAAATTATCAAATGATTGCAACATTATCTCAACTAATTTCTCGATAATGATTGAAATTAAATGATTCCAAAAGTTGAAAGTATATAATTAAATTATTCCAAATGTTGAAATAATGCCAGTGAGTCTAGTTGAATGTGATAACAATGTGCAGTGTTGAGTGGAATAACGATTAGTTTCCGTTGGTGGTGATTGTTTCCTGAAATACAGGGTGAGATTAAATAGATCCTAGAATTTAGCCTGGTCTGGAGCAGGTTCACTCCAAAGAATAAATCTCCATGGTAACTTATACCATAACATGTTGCTCTTCCACCTATCCTACTTTTGTGCAACCGGATCACGGATAAGTTCATCCAGGATGACCAACATATCCCGGCTTAATCCCTTATCCTAGTTTCGTGCAACGGGCCCCTGGAGTCTCCGATGGCAAGGTCAGCTAGCTGGATTTACGCTGAACTTCACATGTAAACATCCTGTGATTGGATAAGAAGCCCTGAGAACCTCGAAGACTGAACTGAACCTGGAGATCCAGTTACCACCACGGTGAAGCCGTAATACTTGAAAAAGAATATAAAGATTTAGTTGCCGAACCATCTGCAATTTCACATATATAAACCGTGGTGCATTGAATTGGAGACAATGTTCAGTTTATTGGTCCAGTTTGGACAAGAGTTGAAGCTCATTTTGTGTTAATTTAGGGTTGATTAAATATGACGTCGCTAAAGGCCTAGGCTAGAAATGCATATAACATAATATAATATAATATAATATAATATAATAGTATTTTATATTTTATATCACTTATTAATAAAGCATTATATAATCACTATATATGAATTCACATGATCATGGGTGTTATGATGCAATAAAGTAAATACGATGTGAGTCAGTAAAGTATCCGTTCTCTACTTGTTCTGTAAAATAGTGGTGTGTGTGTGTGTGTGAGTGCGTGCATGCGTGCACACTTTTTTTCCCCTGTTTTTGCTGAGCTAACTGTTAGTTGACCTTTGACCTTGTGCTTAGTTCCTGCAGCCTGACATCAGTCACGTCAGCTCATTGGCTGGCACCAGTTCACTGCCAGGAAACACTCCCACTGCTATCTGGATTGTCTTGTTGCTTTATTGCTTCAATTCAACAGTTGATCATTGACTTGACATTGTTGTGCAATACAGACTGATGGCATATTTCATGACTTATTGATTGACTATTGTCACATTGAGCCAGCAAGGGAGCTCATACCTGGGGTCTAACACTTTAATGAGCTTCTTCAAGCGGTCCTTCTCCACCGTGCTCAGGGGCATCATGTCTTTAGCCGAACAATACGTACGTTTGTTGCTGCACTTTGATTTTTTTCATATTGTGTAATGACAAATTTCTTTTTATTTTTTTTTATTTTTTTTTAACCAAGCTGCTTCCACTCGCAATGCTTGGTTAAAAAAAAAAAAAAAGAAAAACAGAAACGCTAAAATATTTGTTTGCTGTCCTGGTTGGTATCAACCACCGGCATATACCACTGGCTTTGTCTGCTCCTTGTTGCTTTTGCCGTATCCAAACCACTTCCACACAACTGACACAGTGCTTTGTTTTTTTTCCCCAACAATCTCATTGGTTTCAGGTGCGGTAGAGATGTCGCTTTCATGTTTGGCATTGTTTTCGCCTTCCTCCCCTTCAACTTCACTTAGTTTACCTCCTTACCAACTTCTTCTCTTTCTTTCTCTCCCTCTGGTTTCAACTGTGGCCGGACGGCACAATGGGGAAGGGGGTGCATCCTACCTATACGTGGCAGCCGGCATACTCTCATACTGTTGTTGTCCTTACTTTTCCATGTGAGCACATATCGATAAAACAGGTCCCAGCTGATCATCGTAATTGATCAAAATTTTATTTTGATCCTGAATGGAGATCGAATTATCGCCCATCGCTATTTTAAAGCACAAATTCACATTCAGTGATTGTCTTTTTTCAAACTGATACCAAGTGTGTGGATTTACTAATCAACCTAACAGTTTTCAAAGTGTAATTACTCACTTGTGTTTAAATGGCAAAGTCCAATCCCTTAATGCTGCACTTGTTTGTTTTTCAGATTTCCACAGAGGTGCCTTTCCAGCCAGCTGACGTGGCCATGTCTTGTTCTGTCGAAAATGACAATCACCAGGTAGGTTGATCACCATTTACTTTTGTACATTCATTCATTCATTCATTCCTTTATTCTCTTCGAGGTATAAACTCATGAGTTGGTAGACGCACGGTCCTGTGCATGTCTCAGCTTGTCAGGTGGAGATTTTAGGAGGACTTTGAGTTTTGTGTTTGAAAGGATGGATGGATGAGTTGCCTTTAGCAGCGGGTGGACACATAGGTCCTGTGTAATACTCTCCTAGACAGGTGCAGCCATTAGGAGGACTGTTTGGTTTTGTTTTTTTAAGCGTGCGTGAACCTTCCATGTATTCCTACTTTACTGATTAGCCAAGCTATGGACATGGCTCTCTTGTGTCTACATAAATACACATAAGATGTGTGATCATGTTCGTCCACAGTTCTCGTCTTCCAGTTCAGATTTTTGAAGCACAATGATGAGATCAGCCTGTAATTGTGTCTTTGTAGATTTCCAAAGAGGTGCCTTTCCAACCTCCTGACATGGCCACATGCGGTTCTGACAACAATAACCAGGTGAATAGGTCACCACTGACTTTGTCCTTTGAGTTTTGAGTTTCAAATTGCACAATGTAAATATCCACAGGTGTCGAGGCATGCTTGCTGTCTAATGTCCAGATGGACCAGTGTCAACATTAGATTACATAGTTCAAAATTATGGTATTTTAAAGGTCCTGAAAATCTATTTAAATGGCATCCATTTACCATTATATGTGCTAGGCTAGCATTTGCAATCCATTGTTCTTTCGGCTAATTATGGTATAAATTGGATTCCATTGGCATCTGCCAATTGATGGTTGCTAATGGTTATTTTATAGCTTTGTTGTTTTTTTTAACATGTAATATGGATATAAAGAAAAAAAGGTTAAACATAAAAAATAAATTCAGACAATTTTACATCAATATTTGACTGTTTGAAAAAAATGTCCCTTATGCCTACACTAAATGAATATGATCAGTGTTTGATAGGTGTCAGGTCAGATCAAAAATGGTCTTTTAATTGCCCCTTTTTTTCAACAGAACTGTGATCATGAGTTGGTCATTGAAGAAATAGCAAGTTTAGAAAAATGTGCTGCATGCAGAGGACCCTTTGCACCTCTGAAATGGATTGGTGAGAGATGTAAAAGTGAGTATTTATTCATTTTTGTGAGTCTTGTGTATATTTTTGACTGCAATTTGTCTGGTTGTGATGACATGAAAAGGACCGTTGCTTTTTTTGAGATAACAGTCTCTGAAATGGGTTGCTGTAATTTTGAATAAAGAACAGTAGTTTGTTGTAGTTTGTCTGTAGTTTTCATCTACAAAACATGTTGCTATTTTCACCCTCCAAATGAGGCATATATGTTCAGAGGTACTCTATGAAAAACTAACTTCCAAGTCACCTGTGCAATCTAGTAAGCAATCATCAAATGTATTGGTTGCAAAATATGGATTGTCATAATAGTATACTCCACATTCCTAAATTTAACGTCAAGTTTGAACAAAACAACTAGTACTGTTACATGACATGTGTAACTCTGCTATTTTGGTGTTAAATGATATGCATCTGCTTTTATTTGCTTTATATAATTTGACAAAGAACTGTCTTTGCACTAATTATGGCATCGGAACACTACCAAAAGTGCTGTGAACAAAAGTCACACGCATAAGCTTTTTTTTATAACCTGTATTTCTGTTTATGAGCTTTTTTGTCACCTATATTTCTGCTACCTAATGTAATTTTTTGACAGGACAGGAAAAAACATGCTTGAACTTGCACACAAAACTTTCAAATGCTCGTGTGAGAAGTTCTCGCATGTGGAAACTCTCAGCTGCTCCCATCAAAAACTTGCACCAATATTTTTTTTTGCTAGGATTTGGTCAGTAAGAGACTGATTTTTTTCAGTTGTGTATTTTTTCCCTGAATATTAAAAAAAGAAAAATCTATAAATAAAATAAAAAATGAACAATACAACTCGGCATTCATGTAGGTGAAATTTAAGATGTTGCCTATATAAACTGATAGGTTTTTTTGTAACTTATCTTGTATTAATAATGTTGTGTAAATGTCTAAGGTGAATACATAGAGATATTGACCAAAGTCTGTGTAACCCAGCCCGTGTAGGAGACTGCGCCTGTCTACGCCCGGAGACTCTGCGTTGTGTTTGTGTTGGCCGGATGTTTCGGTGGGGTAGAGGAGGGACGAGTCGGACACCGGTTGTTCGTTTTTTTTCAGGCTCGGACCACGCCGTTTATTTCTCCGCACTGCATTCCTTTCGGTATCACACAGAACACTCATATTAAAAACAAATAAACAACAGCAACGAAAACATCTACTGCACGCCTACAGCACCGAAACAGCTGCAGTCACGCCCGTAGCTAATGAGCGGTTGCGACCGACATAAAACAGTTTACACTCATCACCCAGCACCATTTACGCTGCTTACCTTTCGGTATCACACAGAACCCTAATATTAACATGGCGCTGGGGCGGGAACACACCTAGAACTATGGTGGCCTGTCTGGACAAATGGCCAGACCGGCTAGACCCGAGGGCGAAGAGGAACACCAACAATAAAAAAAGAATATCAGGGCACCCTCCTTTGGCTTCGTTAGGCCACTGCCCTACATCTACAAGCATAAACTCGACGGGCGCAGCCAGATTTGAGTAAAGTAAAAGCCTGTTCATTTTCAAATTCCTTGCAAATCTGCTAAATAAGGTGCACTAACGTTTTTCCTTTTTTCCTTCATGCCCTGTCTTTTATGATTGGCAAATGAAGGGGGGCAACATACTCCCACCCACTAGATTGGGATCAGTACAAAAACATATCAATGTAGTCAACATCTTAAATTTCTCCTGCATGTGGTGTATTGATTTTTTTTTTTTTTTTTTTAGTTATGATTCCTTTGAAAACCATTGTCGGGGAAAAAGATTACATCTACAAGAAGGAAATAGTTTTACCAAAATTTAAAAAAAATGTCCTATGTGTACAACAGGAAACACATTTACAACAAAACAATCAGCCTTTTTCAGTCATTAATGTCAATGATATGGGAAACCAGAGACGCACTTGAACAAACTTAAAGCCTATAACTATAGGTTTGTGACATTTTGCAAACATTCAAGTCAATTTCGTATATATTCTACCAAATCCCAATGGAGTCATTGAGGCATACAGGCCTGTGTGGCTTGACCTTGTGCTGTCCTATTGGCAAAGTCGGTCAACCAATCTTCTTCTGCTACAATGGAGATTTGCATGCCACCCACTTGCTGACAAAATCATCAAAAAGGCGACTTGTGCTTTTTGAATGCGAGCAGCTGAGACAGATGCGCACAGGGAACTCGTGGAATTCAGTCTTATGCAAGCATCTGAAAGTTTAGGTTCATACGCTGACAATAAATTCCTTTTTTGATAAATGTATTTTCTGCCTAGTTTGTAACCAGCCCTGGCACAGAACGTGTTACATTAAGCATGTGAAGAACATTCCAGAGACGCTGACAGTAAGTGTTGTAGTATAATTATTCTCTGTGATTTGCTCTCAAAGTGGACAAAAGGGTTGTCTTTATCTTTTTAAATAGGTGTCTGAAAAAGAAAGTTCAAGTGACATAGCATCCTCAGGGGAGGAATACGTGCCTGATTCTGACAGTAATTCCGATGTCCCCAATCAAGTAAACCCAGAAATTCAAAAAATATATCACAAACATTTGGAATTACAGAATTTTGATTTTGAATTTTCCAGCAGTGATTTGCTACCTGGAGATGTGGTCGTCACAAATGAACTGTCAGGAGCTGGGAATAGTAATTCTGGTCCTGAAGACATCTCTGTTAACGATCAGACTGAACCTATAGACCAACAGATCTTACAGTCCTCCTCTCTCAGAAATAAAACTTATTGCTATATTTGTGGAAAAGCCCAGACAAAATTTACGCGTCACTTAAAAACTCGTGAGAATACGCATGTGGATGTGGCTCGAGTTTTGATGCTTCCCAAAAAGTCCAAGGAGCGCATGAAAATGCTTGTCAAGCTTCGCAGCAAGGGAAACTACAGCCATAACAAAGATGTTTTGGAAAATGGAGCTGGATCATTAAAACTGAGACGCACAGCCAAGAAAAAAAAATTACAATGTGAAAGACTATGTGCATTGTATGTACTGCAAGGCATTATATCTGAAAAGGGATCTGTGGCGACATGTCAAAAAATGCGCATCCAAACCAGCTGGATCCAATACGAGCGACTGGAAGAACCAGGGTTGCGTCTTTGGCCGCCATGTCTGACTCAACTGCGTGTCAGCAAATATCTGCAGGGGTCTGGAAGCTGCTAAGTGTCATGAAAGACGAGGAGATAACTGCCACGGTCCGTAATGACTATTGTGTTCTCCAGCTTGCACAGTCATTCTTAAACAAACACGGACAAGATCCCACAAAAGGCGACTATGTGAGACAAAAACTGAGAGAAATCGGGAGACTTCTACTAACACTGCGAAAAGAATTTGGAATACACACTCTTAAAGATGCCATTCGACCTGCGAAATTTGAAGTGGTCATCCAAGCAGTAAAAAAAAGTGTCTGGGTTTGATGATAATGAGCATTGCTACCAAACCCCAAGTCTCGCACTCAAGCTGGGTCACTCACTGCAAAAAGTGAGTGACATTTTATACTGCCGAGCACTGATGGCTGAAGATAATGAGCTGATGAAGTCCGCAGAGACTTTTAAGGTCCTATATTTCAAAAAGTGGTCAGAATTGGTTTCTCATGCAGCTTTAACGACACTGAATGAGCGTCATTTTAACAAGCCGTCCACTCTTCCGTTTACACAAGATGTACAGCGTCTACATAAGCATCTGGAAAAGGTCTCTGAAAAAGGCAACCGAGGACTTGAAAAATAAGTTATCGCCACAATCATATGCTGAACTATGCAAAGCGACAATGGCAAACGTGATACTATTTAATCGGAGACGTGGAGGCGATGTTTCGAAAATGCATATGAAGGGCATCCTGGAGCGGGACACAAGTGCCTTGCATAAGGATGTTGAAGTCGGGCTCACAAAGTTTGAGTTGGAACTATGCAACCACTTTAGTCGCGTTGAAATTAGGGGAAAGCGGGGAAGGAAGGTTGCGGTGTCGTTGTCACCAGGTATGGTCGATGCCTTGACACTTTTAATAAATAAAAGAAGAGACTGTGGTGTCCCAGGGGACAACCTATTTCTTTTCGCCAGACCACATTGTCTCACACCTTACCGAGGACAGGACTGTCTGAGGGTTTATGCCGACGAATGCGGGGCTCAGAACCCTCAACTCCTGAGGTCGACACAATTGCGATAGCATGTCGCAACTTTATCGCAGGTCCTTAATCTCAAAAATCACGAATTGGACCAAGTTGCAGATTTCCTTGGACACGACATCAGAGTACACAGGGAATTCTACAGACTGCCAGACGCCACGACCCATCAAAACTTTTGCTAGCCCTGGAAAAGGGATCCCTTACAAGTCTTCAAGGCAAAACACTTGAGGAGATAGAAATAGATGGTAAGTATATATACTTTTATTTTGTGAAAAGTTAATTCTCTTGCAATTTTTGATGCATTAAAATGGGTCAGATTGCCTCTAGCAATGGTTTTCACTTTTACTTCCTAATTTATACAAGCTAATATAAACTTTGTTAGATGACCTACAGTTGTCTGATGAAAGTGAACAGAGGGAGTTTGAGGAAGAAAATCTCCCGACATACTCACAGGACCAAGGTAGGCACACTGATTTTCCATCATATTTATATGTTGGCTATGTTGGGATGGCTAATTTTGAGCTACACTACAGCTTCAGCAGAGATCAACAGCGCGAAGCAACCTGCAGAGGAACCTCAAGACAGATCTTATCAGCCGTCTAATGTTTTTTTTTTTAATTCATCATGATATCAGGTTGTTATATTTTGCCCTTCTCTTCTGTGTATTCACTATTTGAAGTGACATTTGGGTTGTATAGGTTAAACTGATTTTTTTGACATTAACCACATATTTGTTGCATAAGTGGAAAATGGTACCGGTCTGATTCAGCAAAAAAAATAGTTTGAAGACGAGGCCCTTCTAATGTCAGATACACCTGTGTGTGTGTGTGTGTGTGTGTGTGTGTGTGTGTGTGTGTGTGTGTGTGTGTGTTCTTCATAAAGTCATACATGGGCAGCAGCAGCTCCAGGACACAGTCCCATGTTTTGATTGGCTCTCAGCAATAAAGTGAAGCTGCTGTTGATTTGATTGAAGATGTTTTGAAGAAGTTGTAATTGTCTTCCATTGTTTTGAGTTTATTGCATGAACAACCTGTTGGTTCCATGTTTAACTTTCCTTCCTTCTTCTGTTCACATTTTCTCCTGAAGCTTCTTCACTGAGGAATATTTGACCTTTGTTTCCTGGAAACAAGGCTGTTAGTCTCTTTTGTCTGCAGGGATGAACTTTGTTACCATGTTGTTGTTTTTCTCCTCCGTCTTCACCAGTGACCAGAACTGAGAACCATCAGTTGTCCTGCTATGTGACATCACAAGGTTCCTGTATATACAAAGTGAGGTGGCTGTATGACGGAAAACCTTACTCACAACCTGAACCCAGTTATGGATGCCAACACAATGTATCAATGTGCCAAGACTGTGAGGAGCCACTCCAGGAGGAGCTCTTCTCCTGTGAGGTGTGGAGGACTGCTCCTCTTGATTATGTGCAGCTGTTTCCTCTCATCCATCAGACTGAAGGTCAGACTGGGACCAGTAAAGTCACACCTGTTGCCATGAAAGGAGAAACTGATTTTTTGTCTCTATTTGTCCAGGCCCCTATGCAACAACACCAACACTGACCACCAGGTGGCCTAGTGCCACTGGGAGCACTGGGAACACTGGTGGGAACTCTGAGGAGCCTCAGCCTGGAGGTGGTTCAGCCACGTGTGGTGGATCTTGTTTCTTCAGCCTCTGGAGGATTCACCTCTGAAACAAGTCAAGTTTCAAATGAAGGTTTTTTTCTTCTTCCAGGCTGGTGGCGCCATCTTGTGGCAGTTTTGCTTGTGGTCGTTGTCATGTGCATCCTGGTGGACTTTCTACTTTGGAAGACAACCAAAGGTGGAAGCATCTTTTCCACTCATCAAACTTTGTTCTGAGGAGAACTTTGCATTGAGGAGCTGAGATTTGACTGTCTGTGTCTCCGTCTGAAGGCAAGAAGAAACCTCAGGAGGAGAACACAGTGAATGAAGACTGTGTGTCTGCACAATTTGGCTTCAAGTCACTTGATTTGTTTCATTTAAAAACATACTGTTCTTTGAGTTGTTTTAACACTGGTGAAAACAACACAAACTGACAAGAGCTGAGTCATCTAAAAATAGAATATCACTGACAGCACAGTGTGAGGACACACACACACACACACACAGGAAGCACTAACTCGCAGCTGTGTGGTTGGATGTAGGTGGAGCCTGAAGCTGGTGTTTCTTCACCATCCGTCAGCTACACCAAGAGAGGAGCCAAAGTCAGAGTGAGAAACACACAATTTCATTCTAATTATGAGGACCATGATGATGATGATCATCATCTGACCTCCAACCCAGGTGCAGGTGACAGACGGTGAAGATGGAGGTGAAGCTGCGCCCTCTGGTGGAGCAGCTGATGAGTCCACCCTCTATTGCAACGTCAGCACGTTGGATGGATAAAAAGCCTCCACAGAAGGAATGTGGAGACTAAAGGCATTGGAAGACTTGGCAAACATGAACTACAGTGTCCAGTCAGCATTGGAAGAGCCAGTAGGGGGCTGTATTGGGTCAGCAGGTGTTGCTGCTGATTGGGTAGCAAACAGTTTTCCACTGTGCCCTGTGTGTTGCATTGATCAGTTTTGGCTTGGTTATTTTTGTTACTGCCAGATTGAGTTATCGTGATTAATGCTCTACGATGTGATGAGTTATTGTCGTGATATATGGAAATAAACCGACACAGTATTGTAAAATTTAACTCCCGTTTCCTGATATTTCTTGGCGTATTGGGCGCACGTCTTCACAATTCCACAAGTAGCAAGAGCAGTAGTGGCTCAACAAAGGGGCTTTTGCCACTGCAAGCAGACACGCTCATAGACGGGAGTCGTCTTAAACCTCTGATTTCTTTTATTGCAGCACATGTGTGAACACAGCCCTACGGAAAACCTGTTTGGACTGAACAGGCTTTGGCATGGGAGTAAATGTTGCAATATTCTGTATTTTATTGTCTAATTTATGAAGGCAGATGACAGAGAGGCACACAACACAATGACACCTGCAGTTTAGTAGAATAGATAGTGGAGACAGAAATGAAGAGACTCCTGCAGCTCGGAAGTCATTTCTCCTCTCTTGGCTGTTGCAATCACACTGAACAGCAACTTCCTGTCATGATGTTATATTTAAAACAATGAAAAAACTTGAGGGGTGGGGGTGGCAGGTGTTAACTGGACGATGACTCAGTTGCAACTGCAGCACTGACATGTTGCAGAGCCAAAGGGAAGTTGGACCTCACAGCCAGAAGCAGCAGCAGCAGCAGCAGCAGCAGCAGCAGCAGCAGCAGCAGCTACTTTGAACAGGATGTTGGCTGGTGTGATGGAGGAAGTTCTAATAGTGTGAAGCAAGCAGGCGACCAAGAGCTGAATTCTAAAAGAAGCTTCCCACAGACACATGAGGGCTGATCAGTGGTTCATCTCCAGGAAGCTGATTATTACCACAGATTTGAAAGTCAAAAAAATGGAAAGAAAATGAGTTTTTGTATTGGAACTGATTGTTGTCGGGGCATGGGGGTTAATTGGTGATGTGAAGAAGTCTAATCAGCAATAATAGATTAAAATCAAATCAACCTGATGACTTTCACACTGTTTGTGTTCCAGTTTCAAGCTGGTGGCCCTTCGCAGTGGCAGCTGCAGCTGCAGTGGCACTGCTGGCCATCCTGGTGGTCGTCATCATCTGCCACAGAGCTAAAGGTGAGAACATTCACTGATGGAACTCCTGAAGAGAGTTTTACATTCAGGAGGCAAAGGTTGACTCTGTGTGTCTCGTTGTGAAGGCAAGAAGACGCAACAGGTTGACAACACAGTGAGTTCACTTTGTTTATCAGCACCATTCTGACTCCAATCATTGTTTCTATGTTTTGTAGTAAGTTTTTTTTTTTATTTTTTTTTTTTAAACTGACTTCTTTTTAAGTTCTTTTAAAAATGGGAACAAGCAAAAAAGAAGAAGTGACACAATTATGACACAAGAGCAGAGTCGTCTAAAAATATCAAGAGCAGCAACACAAACATGGTTTGGTCAACACAATTATTTGGTGTAAACCTGGAAAAGCTGTTGAGAAAACAGGATTTCTTTCTTCCAGAGCCATTTATATGAGCAAATACATCAACACAACTCCAACCCTGTGGTGGATGAGTCCAGTGTGGAGGAGCGCCAACAAGTGGTGAGACCTCAGTGACGCGACAGCGATGTAACACAATGAATCACTGACTCACAGCTTGTGTGTGTGTGTGATGTGGATGTAGGCGGAGCCTGATGAGGATGTTTCTCACGCGTCCATCAACTACATCAAGAAAAGACCCAAAGTCACGGTGAGAACCACCATAGAAACACAATCCTACACTAAATATGGGAGAAGATTTGATATTGAAGCTGCCACTGGTTGCAGTGAACCTGAAGAGAGTCATAATTATCTTCATCACTACATCATGTGACCTCAACAACAGGTGGAGGTGACGGACGAGGACGACGGAGGCGATGCGGTGACTTACAGCACCGTCAAAGTGAGCAGATGATGAGTGGAACCTCCAGCACCACACAGACCAGGACTGTAGCATCAGAGGGCAGACTCTGGTTCTCTACGAAAGTGTTATTGCATCATGGCCTGGACCCAAAAGGACAAAAAACAAAATAAAAAAATGCCAAAGACTTTTTCACAAATGATGGTGTCCAAGTTGAGAAGGTGGAACTGAGGTTTGCTTTCTAACATCCTGAGTTCAATACAGTCTAGAAATGCTTCCACTTGATTTTCCCTTTATTTTTACAGTTGCAGAGTGTCAGTTGTTGCCGTCAGGAACGAAGACAAAGTTACTTTACCCTGTGGACAACAGCTTCCCAACTGTAGGAGTGTTGACTGGCTGTTTACTGGGAGGTCCTACCAGACGATCCCCCTGGTTAAAGAGGGGGAGGTTCCCCAACAATATGTAGAAGAATATGGCCAACTGTCTTTCACCAGTGACACCAGTGAAGATCACTGAGGAGCTTGTTGGAGTGTTCACCTGCAGAAGGAGTGATTCATATCTAGAGCTAGCTGCCATTCATCTGTTTGTTGTTACCTGTGAGTATTTACATCTAATCTAAGGTGTGTGTGTGTGTGTGTGTGTGTGTGTGTGTGTGTGTGTGTGTGTTCTTCATAAAGTCAGACATTGGCAGCAGCAGCTCCAGGACACAGTTTCTATCATTGTGTCCCATGTTTTGATTGGCTCTCAGCAACAAAGTGAAGCTGCTGTTGATTTGAATGAAGATGTTTTGAAGAAGTTGTAATTGTCTTCCATTGTTTTGAGTTTATTGCATGAACAGCCTGTTGGTTCCAGGTTTAACTTTCCTTCCTTCTTCTGTTCACATTTTCTCCTGAAGCTTCTTCACTGAGGAATATTTGACCTTTGTTTCCTGGAAACAAGGCTGTTAGTCTCTTTTGTCTGCAGGGATGAACTTTGTTACCATGTTGTTGTTTTTCTCCTCCGTCTTCACCAGTGACCAGAACTGAGAACCATCAGTTGTCCTGCTTTGTGGCATGAAAAGATTCCTGTATATACAAAGTGAGGTGGCTGTATGATGGAAAACCTTATTCACAACCTGAACCCAGGTATGGATGCCAACACAATGTATCAATGTGCCAAGACTGTGAGGAGCCACTCCAGGAGGAGCTCTTCTCCTGTGAGGTGTGGAGGACTGCTCCTCTTGATTATGTGCAGCTGTTTCCTCTCATCCATCAGACTGAAGGTCAGACTGGGACCAGTAAAGTCACACCTGTTGCCATGAAAGGAGAAACTGATTTTTTGTCTCTATTTGTCCAGGCCCCTATGCAACAACACCAACACTGACCACCAGGTGGCCTAGTGCCACTGGGAGCACTGGGAACACTGGTGGGAACTCTGAGGAGCCTCAGCCTGGAGGTGGTTCAGCCACGTGTGGTGGATCTTGTTTCTTCAGCCTCTGGAGGATTCACCTCTGAAACATGTCAAGTTTCAAATGAAGGTTTTTTTCTTCTTCCAGGCTGGTGGCGCCATCTTGTGGCAGTTTTGCTTGTGGTCGTTGTCATGTGCATCCTGGTGGACTTTCTACTTTGGAAGACAACCAAAGGTGGGAGCATCTTTTCCACTCATCAAACTTTGTTCTGAGGAGAACTTTGCATTGAGGAGCTGAGATTTGACTGTCTGTGTCTCCGTCTGAAGGCAAGAAGAAACCTCAGGAGGAGAACACAGTGAATGAAGATTGTGTGTCTGCACAATTTGGCTTCAAGTCACTTGATTTGTTTCATTTAAAAACATACTGTTCTTTGAGTTGTTTTAACACTGGTGAAAACAACACAAACTGACAAGAGCTGAGTCATCTAAAAATAGAATATCACTGACAGCACAGTGTGAGGACACACACACACACACACACAGGAAGCACTAACTCGCAGCTGTGTGGTTGGATGTAGGTGGAGCCTGAAGCTGGTGTTTCTTCACCAACCGTCAGCTACACCAAGAGAGGAGCCAAAGTCAGAGTGAGAAACACACAATAGAAACACACAATTTCATTCTAATTATGAGGACCATGATGATGATGATCATCATCTGACCTCCAACCCAGGTGCAGGTGACAGACGGTGAAGATGGAGGTGAAGCTGCGCCCTCTGGTGGAGCAGCTGATGAGTCCACCCTCTACTGCAACGTCAGCACGTTGGATGGATAAAAAGCCTCCACAGAAGGAATGTGGAGACTAAAGGCATTGGAAGACTTGGCAAACATGAACTACAGTGTCCAGTCAGCATTGGAAGAGCCAGTAGGGGGCTGTATTGGGTCAGCAGGTGTTGCTGCTGATTGGGTAGCAAACAGTTTTCCACTGTGCCCTGTGTGTTGCATTGATCAGTTTTGGCTTGGTTATTTTTGTTACTGCCAGATTGAGTTATCGTGATTAATGCTCTACGATGTGATGAGTTATTGTTGTGATATATGGAAATAAACCGACACAGTATTGTAAAATTTAACTCCCGTTTCCTGATATTTCTTGGCGTTGTAGGGGAGGAAATATCTAGACACAAATAGTAATATCTCCCCAATACGTATTCCGTCGTTCCGGTGTCAAGGTGAGGATTTCAAAGTAAAATACATAATAATTAATTTAATCTGACTCCATTTGATAATAATAACTTTACTTTTATACATTGATTGAGAGAAAGACTTGATTAACAATTAAGAATATAGACTCAATAATAATAAACTTCTCGTGATCTGACATTAGTCTTCAGTTCAGGGATGGCTTCTATAAATTAACAAAACTATTCAGTTTGTTCATTAAACATGGAAGAATAGCCTGATGTCTGGGTTGGAGTATTCAGAGGTTATTGAACATGATACCCAATCTTATCTGACCAACTCAGAGGTTAAGGGTTTGAATAATGTCCAGTGAAACTTACCATATAACTAAGGTCTTTGGGATTCTGATTAATCCCTATCTTAGTTCAGTGATGGCAGATATAGACAAAGCACTCAGTGACCTTCTTAACATAGAAGAACAGCCCAGACATCTAGGTTGAGATGTTCAGAGGTTTATATCTTCCAACTCAATAGTTAGAAAAACATGACACTCAATCTTTTCTATTCAACTCAGAGGTAAAGAGTACAAGCATTACTCAAATGAATTTACCATATAACTGAAGACTAAATCAATATCTGATGTCAGATTGCTCTCCACATAGAAACAAAAGTCTCAACAAGTTAATATTGAAGGGGAATGGATAACATACCAGTTTATTGCGATGTCCAGAGTAAACATGCAGCAAAAATGTAACAGACCGGTTGTGTAAAAATGATGGTAGAAAAAATCAAGAAGTCAAAGAAAAAGAAGAAGAGAGAGAGAGAGAGAGAGAGAGAGTGAAAAAGAGAATCAAGAAAGAGAGTGGGTTCCAGAAAAGGAGAGGAAAAAGAGAGAGAGAGAGAGTGGGTCCCAGAAAAGGAGAGAGAAAAAAAAAGAAGAGAGAGAGAGTGGGTCCCAGAAAAGGAGAGAGAAAAAAAGAGAGAGAGTGGGTCCCAGAAAAGGAGAGAAAAAAGAGAGAGAGTGGGTCCCAGAAAAGGAGAGAAAAAAGAGAACTTCAGATTCTTGTTCCTTCCCTTAAATATCCTCCCAGAACAGAGGCACTGCTAAAATGCATATTTAAAAGATTCAAATCAAATCTACTCTTCCTACTTGGGAACCTTTTGGTCATCAGGGGTAATTTTCCACAGCAACAATAGATCACCAAGACCTTCATACCTCTCGCACTGACACTCACAACATTTCAAAGGAAAGTTCTAAACAAAAGAAAGAGACAGTCCCTGAATGCAAATCCAACAAACACAAGGAGATACCTTTTGGCCCTCGGGGGTTCCTTTCCCGCGACATGTAAATCATGTAAGTTAATTACAATAGGTGAGATTGATACAGTTGTAACCCCTGTCTTTGAAGAACTTCCATTGTTAGAGAAAACACTTCAGGATGTGGATTTGACTGTCTTACAGCGTATTGGGCGCACGTCTTCACAATTCCACAAGTAGCAAGAGCAGTAGTGGCTCAACAAAGGGGCTTTTGCCACTGCAAGCAGACACGCTCATAGACGGGAGTCGTCTTAAACCTCTGATTTCTTTTATTGCAGCACATGTGTGAACACAGCCCTACGGAAAACCTGTTTGGACTGAACAGGCTTTGGCATGGGAGTAAATGTTGCAATATTCTGTATTTTATTGTCTAATTTATGAAGGCAGATGACAGAGAGGCACACAACACAATGACACCTGCAGTTTAGTAGAATAGATAGTGGAGACAGAAATGAAGAGACTCCTGCAGCTCGGAAGTCATTTCTCCTCTCTTGGCTGTTGCAATCACACTGAACAGCAACTTCCTGTCATGATGTTATATTTAAAACAATGAAAAAACTTGAGGGGTGGGCGTGGCAGGTGTTAACTGGACGATGACTCAGTTGCAACTGCAGCACTGACATGTTGCAGAGCCAAAGGGAAGTTGGACCTCACAGCCAGAAGCAGCAGCAGCAGCAGCAGCAGCAGCAGCAGCAGCAGCAGCTACTTTGAACAGGATGTTGGCTGGTGTGATGGAGGAAGTTGTAATAGTGTGAAGCAAGCAGGCGACCAAGAGCTGAATTCTAAAAGAAGCTTCCCACAGACACATGAGGGCTGATCAGTGGTTCATCTCCAGGAAGCTGATTATTACCACAGATTTGAAAGTCAAAAAAATGGAAAGAAAATAAGTTTTTGTATTGGAACTGATTGTTGTCGGGGCATGGGGGTTAATTGGTGATGTGAAGAAGTCTAATCAGCAATAATAGATTAAAATCAAATCAACCTGATGACTTTCACACTGTTTGTGTTCCAGTTTCAAGCTGGTGGCCCTTCGCAGTGGCAGCTGCAGCTGCAGTGGCACTGCTGGCTATCCTGGTGGTCGTCATCATCTGCCACAGAGCTAAAGGTGAGAACATTCACTGATGGAACTCCTGAAGAGAGTTTTACATTCAGGAGGCAAAGGTTGACTCTGTGTGTCTCGTTGTGAAGGCAAGAAGACGCAACAGGTTGACAACACAGTGAGTTCACTTTGTTTATCAGCACCATTCTGACTCCAATCATTGTTTCTATGTTTTGTAGTAAGTTTTTTTTTTTATTTTTTTTTTTTAAACTGACTTCTTTTTAAGTTCTTTTAAAAATGGGAACAAGCAAAAAAGAAGAAGTGACACAATTATGACACAAGAGCAGAGTCGTCTAAAAATATCAAGAGCAGCAACACAAACATGGTTTGGTCAACACAATTATTTGGTGTAAACCTGGAAAAGCTGTTGAGAAAACAGGATTTCTTTCTTCCAGAGCCATTTATATGAGCAAATACATCAACACAACTCCAACCCTGTGGTGGATGAGTCCAGTGTGGAGGAGCGCCAACAAGTGGTGAGACCTCAGTGACGCGACAGCGATGTAACACAATGAATCACTGACTCACAGCTTGTGTGTGTGTGTGATGTGGATGTAGGCGGAGCCTGATGAGGATGTTTCTCACGCGTCCATCAACTACATCAAGAAAAGACCCAAAGTCACGGTGAGAACCACCATAGAAACACAATCCTACACTAAATATGGGAGAAGATTTGATATTGAAGCTGCCACTGGTTGCAGTGAACCTGAAGAGAGTCATAATTATCTTCATCACTACATCATGTGACCTCAACAACAGGTGGAGGTGACGGACGAGGACGACGGAGGCGATGCGGTGACCTACAGCACCGTCAAAGTGAGCAGATGATGAGTGGAACCTCCAGCACCACACAGACCAGGACTGTAGCATCAGAGGGCAGACTCTGGTTCTCTACGAAAGTGTTATTGCATCATGGCCTGGACCCAAAAGGACAAAAAACAAAATAAAAAAATGCCAAAGACTTTTTCACAAATGATGGTGTCCAAGTTGAGAAGGTGGAACTGAGGTTTGCTTTCTAACATCCTGAGTTCAATACAGTCTAGAAATGCTTCCACTTGATTTTCCCTTTATTTTTACAGTTGCAGAGTGTCAGTTGTTGCCGTCAGGAACGAAGACAAAGTTACTTTACCCTGTGGACAACAGCTTCCCAACTGTAGGAGTGTTGACTGGCTGTTTACTGGGAGGTCCTACCAGACGATCCCCCTGGTTAAAGAGGGGGAGGTTCCCCAACAATATGTAGAAGAATATGGCCAACTGTCTTTCACCAGTGACACCAGTGAAGATCACTGAGGAGCTTGTTGGAGTGTTCACCTGCAGAAGGAGTGATTCATATCTAGAGCTAGCTGCCATTCATCTGTTCGTTGTTACCTGTGAGTATTTACATCTAATCTAAGGTGTGTGTGTGTGTGTGTGTGTGTGTGTGTGTGTGTTCTTCATAAAGTCAGACATTGGCAGCAGCAGCTCCAGGACACAGTTTCTATCATTGTGTCCCATGTTTTGATTGGCTCTCAGCAACAAAGTGAAGCTGCTGTTGATTTGATTGAAGATGTTTTGAAGAAGTTGTAATTGTCTTCCATTGTTTTGAGTTTATTGCATGAACAGTCTGTTGGTTCCAGGTTTAACTTTCCTTCCTTCTTCTGTTCACATTTTCTCCTGAAGCTTCTTCACTGAGGAATATTTGACCTTTGTTTCCTGGAAACAAGGCTGATAGTCTCTTTTGTCTGCAGGGATGAACTTTGTTACCATGTTGTTGTTTTTCTCCTCCGTCTTCACCAGTGACCAGAACTGAGAACCATCAGTTGTCCTGCTCTGTGGCATCAAAAGATTCCTGTATATACAAAGTGAGGTGGCTGTATGATGGAAAACCTTATTCACAACCTGAACCCAGGTATGGATGCCAACACAATGTATCAATGTGCCAAGACTGTGAGGAGCCACTCCAGGAGGAGCTCTTCTCCTGTGAGGTGTGGAGGACTGCTCCTCTTGATTATGTGCAGCTGTTTCCTCTCATCCATCAGACTGAAGGTCAGACTGGGACCAGTAAAGTCACACCTGTTGTCATGAAAGGAGAAACTGATTTTTTATTTTTTATTTTGTTTTTTGTCCTTTTGGGTCCAGGCCATGATGCAATAACACGAAAACTACCACCAGCAACAACAACACCAACACTGACAACCAGGTGGCCTACTGCCACTGGGAGCACTGGGAACACTGGTGGGAACTCTGAGGAGCCTCAGCCTGGAGGTGGTTCAGCCACGTGTGGTGGATCTTGTTTCTTCAGCCTCTGGAAGATTCACCTCTGAAACAAGTTGAGTTTCAAATGAAGGTTTTTTTCTTCTTCCAGGCTGGTGGCGCCACCTTGTGGCAGTTTTGGTTGTGGTTGTTGTCATGTGCATCCTGGTGGACTTTCTCCTTCGGAAGAGAGCCAAAGGTGGGAGCATCTTTTCCACTCACTTTACATTGAGGAGCTGAGATTTGACTGTCTGTGTCTCCGTCTAAGGGCAAGAAGAAACTTCAGGAGGAGAACACAGTGAATGAAGATTGTGTGTTCTACACCAAGAGAGGAGCCAAAGTCACAGTGAGAAACACACAATAGAAACACACAATTTCATTCTAATTATGAGGACCATGATGATGATGATCATCATCATCTGACCTCCAACCCAGGTGCAGGTGACAGACGGTGAAGATGGAGGTGAAGCTGCGCCCTCTGGTGGAGCAGCTGATGAGTCCACCCTCTACTGCAACGTCAGCACGTTGGATGGATAAAAAGCCTCCACAGAAGGACTGTGGAGACTAAAGGCAGACTCACTCTGCTGATTGACCTCCACCAACACAACTGACTTGGCAAACATGAACTGTAGTGTCCAGTCAGCATTGGAAGAGCCAATTTTTTTTTGGACTGAGCCCCAACACAGACCTGCTCTGATGATAAGAGCAGGTCATCGCCAAGGCGAAGACTCAAATGTTTTTCGTACGTTTCCTCTAATCATTTTCTTCCTCTGCCGTTTTCTGCTCAAATTTGACCCCCTTACCATACTCCTAAAAGTCGCCAAATTTTACACATTGGTAAGAACTCGCGTAAAATTTCATAAAATTAAGAGAAAATGGCAAAATTCCACTCTCTAGCGACCCCTAGAGGCGTCCAAAAAATATTAATGGCCCTAGCTTCCACTAGGAAAGTCATAAAAGCATTGGGGAAAAATCAAACACGTTCGTCTCTTCAAGCCTGACAACTGTCCGTTTTTTCATTGACAACGCCTACACCGTTAGTCACACCCCTGATTCCCTGATTGCTGAAGCCCTTAGCTACAAGATGATACCAATATATTTCATGTAGACGCAGAAATGGCTGAGTTCCTAGCATTTGTTTCCAAGGTTGCCAAAGCGGAGCAAACGGTAGTCCCTGCTGTTGCTGCTCAATAGCAGTCCGTTCTTTCACTGGCCACACCTACACCGTTATTCACACCTCAGTTAACTATACATCGCTTGATTGCTGAAGCCCTTTGCTAAAAGATGATACCAATATATTTCATGTAGACTCAGAAATGGCTGAGTTCTAAGCTTATGTTCCAAGGTTGCAAAAGCGGAGCTAACGGAGCTAACTCTACTCTTGCTAGTTGGGAGCCCTAATGCCTTTCTCTTTCTCTCCCTCTTTTTCAACACACACATAAATGGCTGCAGTTTCCTTTCGGAAAGTGCTACAGACGTCATTCAAACATTCACATGTTTGTCTCATCAAGGCCTATATTTTAAATTTGGCAGCCTCTTCCAAAAACAATGGAGGTGAAAATTTTCCATCATTTGTATACACAGGCTTATGATGATTAATTAGACTTCTTCTTGATGTTTTTTTGAACACACACATAAATGGCTGCAGTTTCCTTCAGGAAAGTACTACAAACGTCATTCAAGGTTTATCTCGTCAAGGCCTATAATTATCAGTTGACAGACTCTTCAAAAAAAAAAAAAAACTGAACAGGCTTTGGCATGGGAGTAAATGTTGCAATATTCTGTATTTTATTGTCTAATTTATGAAGGCAGATGACAGAGAGGCACACAACACAATGACACCTGCAGTTTTGTAGAAAAGATAGTGGTGACAGAAATGAAGAGACTCCTGCAGCTCGGAAGTCATTTCTCCTCTCTTGGCTGTTGCAATCACACTGAACAGCAACTTCCTGTCATGATGTTATATTTAAAACAATGAAAAAACTTCTAATGTCACTCGTCAGTTCCTCAGAAGACGGCAGCTCCACGTCTTCAGGCAGAGATTTTCTCCAGGCTGCCAGCTTTCAGAAAGCTGAACTGATCTCCTCTGTTTTCCATGCTGAACACCTCAGAGACTCCAGAGAAAAGCTGCCACTCACAAATATCAGAGATCTTTTTTCTTTCAACTTGGTCTTCAAAGTTAGCAGAGTGATGGCTGTCGGCAGCACAGGGGTGGAGGAGCGAGACGGAAGAACCTTTGGAAGCCAGAGGGTGAAGATATGTGCGAGTGTGTTTGCCACACTCATCATCTCTGTTGCAGGTAAGAGCTGAAAAAATGACAAAGACTTTTTCACAAATGATGGTGTCCAAGTTGAGGAGGAACTGAGGTTTGCTTTCTAACATCCTGAGTTCAATACAGTCTAGAAATGCTTCCACTTGATTTTCCCTTTATTCTTAAAGTTGCAGAGCTTCAGTTTGTTGCCGTCAGGAATGGAGACAAAGTTACTTTACCCTGTGGACAACAGCTTCCCAACTGTAGGAATATTAACTGGCTGTTTACTGGGAATTCTAACAAGACATTTCGCCTGGTTAAAAACAGGGAGGTTTCCCAACAATATGTAGAAGAATATGGCCAACTGTCTCTCACCAGTGACTGTTCTCTGGACATCATGAAGATCACTGAGGAGCTTGTTGGACAGTTCACCTGCAGAAGGAGTGGTTCACTTCAAGATCTGGCCACCATTTATCTGTCGGTTGTTTCCTGTGAGTATTTGAATCTAATCTAAAGTGTGTGTGTGTGTGTGTGTGTGTGTGTGTGTGTGTGTGTGTGTGTGTGTCACCCTATTTTGGCCCACCACCATGGAGCCTGATTCTTGGAGGAATGGGCAGAGATGATGAGGAATATTGGACCTTTGTTTCCTGGAAATAGGCTGTTTGTCTCTTTCGTCTGCAGGGATGAACTTTGTTACCATGTTGTTGTTTTTCTCCTCCGTCTTCACCAGTGACCAGAACTGAGAAGCATCAGTTGTCCTGCTCTGTGGCATCACAAGATTCCTGTATATACAAAGTGAGGTGGCTGTATGATGGAAAACCTTATTCACAACCTGAACCCAGTTATGGATGCCCAGAAAGCGCATCAATATGTCAAGACTGTGAGGAGCCACTCCAGGAGGAGCTCTTCTCCTGTGAGGTGTGGAGTGATTCTCTTGATGATGTGCGCCTGATTCCTCTCATCCATCAGACTGAAGGTCAGACTGGGACCAGTAAAGTCACACCTGTTGCCATGAAAGGAGAAACTGATTTTTTTGTCTCTATTTGTCCAGGCCCCAATGCAACAACATCAACACTGACAACCAGGTGGCCTACTGCCACTGGGAGCACTGGGAAAACTGGTGGGAACTCTGAGGAGCCTCAGCCTGGAGGTGGTTCAGCCACGTGTGGTGGATCTTGTTTCTTGAGCCTCTGGAAGATTCACCTCTGAAACAAGTTGAGTTTCAAATGAAGGTTTTTTTCTTCTTCCAGGCTGGTGGCGCCACCTTGTGGCAGTTTTGGTTGTGGTTGTTGTCATGTGCATCCTGGTGGACTTTCTCCTTCGGAAGAGAGCCAAAGGTGGGAGCATCTTTTCCACTCATCAAACTTTGTTCTGAGGAGAACTTTGCATTGAGGAGCTGAGATTTGACTGTCTGTGTCTCCGTCTAAAGGCAAGAAGAAACTTCAGGAGGAGAACACAGTGAGTGAAGATTGTGTGTTCTACACCAAGAGAGGAGCCAAAGTCAGAGTGAGAAACACACAATAGAAACACACAATTTCATTCTAATTATGAGGACCATGATGATGATCATCATCATCTGACCTCCAACCCAGGTGCAGGTGACAAACAGTGAAGATGGAGGTGAAGCTGCGCCCTCTGGTGGAGCAGCTGATGAGTCCACCCTCTACTGCAACGTCAGCACGTTGGATGGATAAAAAGCCTCCACAGAAGGAATGTGGAGACTAAAGGCAGACTCACTCTGCTGATTGACCTCCACCAACACACCAAGTCAGCCTGTCTCAAACTGGAGCCTCATTCAAAAGCTGCCACACTTTCAACTGTGTCCGTCTTCATTCAGACAACCTTTCAAAATGCAGCACGTCACACTCATGCCTGTTTTTCCAGCCTCATAGCAGCTTCACATTGAGATTTCAATGGAAAATCATTCCACTGTATTAAAACTGATTTTCCACCTAAGTAACACTTTGTTGAACAGCCTAAGGCTTTTGATAATGGTTTATTAAAAGTGTTTATTAATGCATATAGATCGGATTCCGTGCAGAAAGTCATCTCTAGACTTTATAGAGGACTTCAGGAAATGAAAACAACAAATACCATATATATATATTCGGGGTGTAAAGATAAACCGATCTGAATCTGTTATCGGTCTGTGACGTATGAGATCCGAGTGCATCGGTTGATGGAGCCCTGGATCGGTAAAGATCGGTAAAGTACCGTAATTTCCAGACTGTAAAGCGCACCTGAATATAAGCCGCAGCAGCTAAATTTAGGGGGGGGGGGAACAAATGTGTACATATACAAGCAGCACTGGACTATAAGCCGCAGGTGTTTCGTCAGGAAACGGATCCGCGGAGCGGATCGGTTCGGCGACTGCGAGCCTGCAACTCTGGACTCGCACCGCGGATCCTGTTTGCGAGGTCCCGCCGGTCACCTCGGTTAATTGGTATGGAGTCGGACCAGAACTCGACAGCAAGAGCAAGACTAGAGAACATACAGACGAGAGCGCAAGCGATCTAGCCAGATCGACTGCCTTTAACTTAAAAGCTGCATCATATGGAATTCGTCGTTTGTTTTCCATAATGAGGGTTTGTGCATGAAAACTTCCTTTGCGCAAACTATCTTGCTCTCGTTCTGCATTTGCTTCCACTTTTGCTTTCGTTGTTCGCGCGAACTGCCTGTCTCACTCTTTCCCGAGCCCACCCAAAAATCCATAAATTGAGACTGTCCCCTAGTGGCCGTTAGCTGTAAAAAACCATAGATTAGCAGCACCGTTGTATTAGCCGCAGGGTTCAAAGCATGGGAAAAAAGTAGCGGCTTATAGTCTGGAAATTACGGTAAAAATAAGCACTTGGGGTTAAATTGTCCATTTGTATTGAATCGCACTGAACCGAATCGGATCGAATTGTACCAAATTATTAACTATTTTTATGAATCGTATCGTAGCTTTTGAATCGAGATTTAAATCGGATCGTTTTGTGAGTGAAAGATTCATACCCCTAATATATATATAAAACAAAAATGGGACAGTGAAAGTAAGAATTGCCTCTCAGAAGAGACTTGGCTAAAATACTGTGAATTTCAATGGCAGATGAACTCAAACTCATGGAGATCATTCGGTCAGAAGTGTCTCATTAGGTATTTCATTACAGCAGCTCAGTACAACTACCGAGCAGGCTCCTCCAGCTGCAGGTTGTGTCATTCACAGGAAGCCAACCACTATCATTTGTTTTGGGCCTGGCCAAAAGTTAATATTTTTTGGCACAAGGTGTTTTTGGAATTGGCAACAATATTTGGACCTGAAATTTCATTAAATTGGGAAGAACTTCTTTTTGGACTTGTACGTTCAGACAACTTAAGTGTGAAAAATAAATATTTCATTGGAACACTAAATCTAGCTGCTAGAAAAGCAATCACAAAAAAATGGCTGAAGCCAGACATCCCAAGGGCCAATTCCAATTCCTCCCTTAACTCCTCAATCTCAACCCTCGCACTTAACCCTCAATCTTGGCCCTCAAAAATAAGTGTAAGGGCTATATTGTGACTTAGAAATGGGACACACCTTAAGTGCAGTTACGTCTTAAGACTGTGGGGGGCGGCCTTACGCCAAAGCTACATCCAGTATGTCGAGAAGACGATGACGACGAAGAAGAAGAAGAAGAAGAAGACGAAGAAGACGGAAAAAGACGAAAAAGAAGACGACGACGACGACGACATTTTAGCGACAATGCCGTCTGCTTCGCTGATTTCCTTTGCGTGGGCTTTGGGCATCTTCATGAGATTGACTACTGCCAAACGGAAAAATGATCGAAAGAGAAGGCTCTTCCGACGCGTCGTAACGCTCATGGATCAGATTCAGGTATGTAAACACAATACACAATTAACAATATAAACAATAAGAACAATGAAAATAAACTAAAGCAAATAAATCTTGTTACTCATGAAAGATCAGAATTAGAGGGACCGTAGATATATGAATTAAGCGTTGAAGTGCTTAATTGCTGATGTATTAGATAAATATTTTTTTTCATGTGATCTTTCCAGAGTGGTCATCCAATGGTGTACTGCAAGCTGAACCAGGACGTGCCAGTACTGCGACTGTGGTTCAATGTAGAGGCTGAACTGAAGCAGGACTTTCGTCTGAGCAGAAGAGCCATGCAGGGTCTACAAAGGCTCCTGCAGAGGGAACAGGACAATGGCTGGGGCTCTCAACTAGAGGTCCTGATATATGTTTACTGGCTGGCTCACGGCTTGTCCTATCGGGTTGTTTCCAGCGTCTTCTGTGTGCCAAAGACAACTGTACACCGTGTCATACACAGAGTTGCACGTCTGATCTGGCTCAACCTGAAGCTAGCCATCCACTTCCCAGAAGACCTCAAAGAAGTTGGAGAAGGATTTGGGCAGCTTTCAGGAACCCCTGTCCTGAACTGTGTCGTTGGCGCAATAGATGGCTGCCATTTTCGCATCAAACCTCCCTCTCAGCACAGACTGGACTACTTAAATTACAAAGGGTTCTTCTCAATCAATATGCAGGCCATTTGTGATTCAAAGGGAAAGTTTCTGGACATTTTTGTTGGGTATCCGGGGTCAGTACACGACACACGCATCATGAAGAACAGCACATTTTACAGGTCCCAACAGTACCCCCCCAGAGATTACATTATTCTTGGCGACGGAGGCTATCCCTGTCTGGACAAACCAGTCAGCCTCATCACACCCTACAAAGAGCCTGTAAGGGGACGCACAGAGGCCTGCTTCAATTTCCACTATTCCCGGGGGCGCAGCATTATCGAGAGAGCTTTTGGTATGTTGAAGACGAGATGGAGGTCAACACTTTTCAGAGCTCTGGAGGTTAGGCCAACATTTTCAGCTGTAGTCATCGCTACCTGTGCCTTTTTGCACAATGTCTGTTTAGAAAATGGTGACATGCTAGAGCCAGACAATGATGCTACACAAGAGATCTTTGACCCTCAACCACACTGTGAAGCCCTAGTGGCAAATCAAACATCTGGTAGTGCCAAAAGGGACCAACTGGCTGCCTTAATTTCTGGCCAAGACCAACAGGGTTGAAAAAATGCTGTCTACAACATATGGAAAATACTGAGCATGTATATAGTTTTAAAATGTTGTGAGTGAATTTTATACACATTTGTTCAATAAATACTTTTCATAGAAATTTACTTTGTTTTTCTTGTTTTTTTTTCCTGTGTGTAACATTTCTACTTGCAATCTGAGACAATCTGTTATAATGACATAAGAACAGTTATGCCCACAATCTCAAAACTCAAAACTTTTTTAATTTAAATATAAATATGAAATACAACAATACAGGGATAACATTGATAATATTCATATATATATATATATGTATATATATATATATATATATATATATATATATATATATGTGTGTGCACTGTTAACACTGTCAGTTTAACACAAACGCAGTTATCACTGACGGATCCACAAGTTTTTTGTAGCCTGAGTTAAACAGAAAGAAAAGAGCGCCGTGTATTCTCTAAATAATATTAGCTAATAGCACAATAGAGGATACATTATTCTGTCCTCTGTCGCTACACAACGAAGTAACGTGAAGTATTACGCAACAATGATGTTAATAATCCATAAAAAGTATAGAACTAAGACAAGGAAATGTTTTCGTAATATTGTAAATAATCTTTATTAACTTAGAAAATACTTACATTTATAGCTCGCTCTTTTCGCCGCCATTGTTTTCGGAAAAGTTTTGTCGAAAATACGCAATGCCTTCTGGGTAGCCCTTACTCCCAAGGGTGGTGCCGGAGAATCTCAATATTGAGGGCGATACAGCCCTTGATCTCGTCCCTCAACTTGACGTTCTTAGAATCGGGACAGCACTTGCACCTAGCAGTAGTCTGATTTTAAATGTCTGATCCTAATTGTCAATAAAAAAACAAACAAAAATAAACTGATTTTCCTTTTCTGTCAGGTTTAAACCCTCAAAGTATGAAAGGGACACACAGGAGTCAAGTATATCTTACTCGCGAGGAGAGCAGTGACAGAAAGCAACCTCAGTTATATTCCACCCACCCTACTCTGAAGCGCTTCCGACTGCAAATCTCCTTTTTATTATCATCTTTTGGGCCAGTCCCTGGTTACATGGGTTTAGGTCATTTAAAGTTGACATATGCACGAGACAGCACTCAGACATCACACCTCCTCCACACTAGAAGGTCAAGACATAGTACTTTCTTCTAAACAGGAGGTCATGAAAAGTTATTCTGCTTTAGGTGTTAAAACAACAGGAAACACTCACTTCTCCGTCTCATGAGCTGCTCCTGCATGAGTCTTCCTGTTCTTCTTTCTGCAAGACGTCTGCTGCAAAGCTGTGATTATGAGACTTTCGCTTGTAGCATGCATAGTATATATTCATCTCTTAGCTTAAGCATATTTTGAGATAAAATACAAAACATCTTCATTTTTCCAACATTCATCTAGATAATGTCACTATACCCAGCACGTACTCACCTACCGGAATTGGAAGGGTCTTAAAGGCAGAGCTGCATCATTTCTCTGATGCCAGCTCTAAGGGCTATGGTCAGTGTTCATATCTGAGTATCCGAGACTGCAAAATGAAGAGGGAGATGTTTACTACTCCCTAGTTGTTGGAAAATCACGTGTCTCACCTACAAAACTCACTACCATCCCAAAATTGGAGTTGACAGAGGGAGTGGTTTCAGTAAAGACAAGCAAGCTGCTCAAGGAGGAATTTGGATCTGCTGACATTGAGGAGTTCTTCTGGAACGACTCAAAGGTGGTCTTAGGATATATAAAAAGTGAAGTACGGCGGTTCCACCCCTTTGTAGCTAATCATGTCCAGAAGATTCAGTTGAGCTCAGCTCCTCACCACTGGAGATACGTACCAACCAAGGAGAACCCGGCTGATCATGCTTCGAGGGCCTAAACAGACTTGTAAGGAGGGTTACGATCTGCCTTGGTGACAGGAAGCTTGGCAAAAGGGGAGAGCATTTCCACAAGATGTCTGAAGTAGAGCGCCCAATCCAGAAACTAGTCTTGCTGCTGGAAGCTGACTAAACTGTCTTCCTTCTCCTATGATTTATAGTATCCTCCTGTCATACCTTATCATATTGACACAGTTGTTAAAGGTTGTCATAGGGCACTGTATGTGGGTTCAAATAAGAAAAGTTTTTTTTTTGTAAATCATCCGTGCTTAATGTTAGTGATATGCTGTTCCATTATTCACTCATGATTGGTGGGAGTGTAAGTAAATCAAAAATCTAATTTCTATTATTATGGTATTGACTTCCTGTGTGTGTGTTTTATTCTGATGGGTACCGGAAGTAGCTAGCCATTTGTTTGTTCGAATGTTTTAAGCTTTACATCGCTCTGACAAGACGGCGAACAGCGATCGGTTGCAATTGTTTAGCTCCAAAAGGTTTCCACGTCGTTAAGCACCCAGCTGGGAACAAGGTATTATTGAAATAACATGTTTGATGTTCAACTTTATGTAATTTGGTCAGTTTGGTCACATGCTAACAGCTATGCTGATATCGGCTCCACGGTAATGGTTTATGTGTTCATACTTATTTTGTCCTTTAGCTCTTATGGTGTTAAAGGAAGAACTGAGCATAAATAAAAGCCTGTAAAACATCAGTAAGCTTCACCATTGTCTGGCTGGGGTTAGCTACAGCCGAGTGTCTCCGGCTGTCAGTCAAACAGGGTGGGCAGGGCCTGGACGCCACTTCCTGTTTGTGCTCCTGGTGACTGTTGTCCACCTGATGTTTGTCTCCACGGCTGCTGGATGTTTGTACCACGTTGTTTCTCTTCCTCTGCAGCCCATTCACCCCACAGATTAATAATGTGTCATTAGTCCACATGACAACTTTATTACTGTGGAAACACAGCTGAGGTCTGTTTCCTCTCTGGACCTTTCCACCCTGACCTTTGACCTTTCAACAACTCATCCATCTGATCAACCTTCTGACTGTTGATCCGTTTGTCAACAATCAGAAGAATGCATGTAAATATTGTGAGAGAATTTTGTCTTTTGATTCTGCTTGTTGGCTCAATGTGACAACAGTCAATCAATAAGTCATGAAATATGCCATCAGTCTGTATTGCACAACAATGTCAAGTCAATGATCAACTGTTGAATTGAAGCAATAAAGCAATAAGACAATCCAGAGAGCAGTGGGAGTGTTTCCTGGCAGTGAACTGGTGCCAGTCAATGAGCTGACGTGACTGATGTCAGGCTGCAGGACCAGCTGTTCACCAGAGGGGGGAGGCAGAGAGTCAGCAGGAACTCACATCTTTTATTTCACACCTGACAGTCACTCTGCTGCTGATTGGTGGAGTGGCTGTATAGGTTCCGCCCCTTTTGCGCTGATAGTTAATGAGTGCTGATCTTTGGCCCTGTTTGCACTTGGTCACTTGTAACTGCTTTGGGGGATTGGATCACGAGAACGGATCTCGAAGCATCTGTTCGCACGTAGCATTAACATGCGTCTCGAGCGTGCCATTTGTGATCGCATTACCCCCCCTGCAGAACCTATGCAAATGCAACATGCGTCATTTCCGTTTTTTTGTTTTTTGTTTTTTTTTTCAGTCAAGGACATCAAGTTTATAGTCAAAGGCACAAAAGTTGAAACCAAACTGGGAGACAAGGACTGATAGCAGGAAGCCAGATACATGATTTCCTTTTGCCAGCAACGCAACACACAAAAGACCAACAACTCAAACGGGACGTGATGTGGGACAAAAAAAAAAAAAAAACAAGCTTTACTTTGCAGATGCAGTGAAGCTCTGCGACAGCAGTGAGGATGAAGCTCGACTCTCCGGGAAGGAGGACAAACTCTTAATCCTGGCAGGATTTCACTAAATTATCAATGAATGATTAATGTCTGCAGCTCTGCTATCACCGCAGGGGGAGAGAGAGAGAGAGAGAGAGAGAGAGAGAGAGAGAGATGGGGTTGAAAAAAACATTTTCATAAGAAGGAGGAGTCTGACAGGGTTTTTTTTTTTTTTTTCCCTTGTCCGGTCTGGCCATAATGACAAGCAGAAGTGTCTCTGAATGTCTATGATGGCTGACAGATTTTATTCTCAGAGGTAGATCTTGAGAGTGTGAGCCACGTGGGTGGTTTCAGGAGCTACCTCTTCAGTGGTTTTATTATAATGTTCTTGGTGACATTCTGGCCATGACCGGACTGAGGGGGATAGATAGGGGGGTGAGTAGAGAGGGGAAATGAGTGTGGGAGGGGTGGGGGGGGATGAGATGATGAGAGGGATAGAGAGAGAGGAGTAGAGGAGGCAACTGGCAACAATATACAATTGTGTTAAAAGAGAACAAAACAGCTCGTAAATATGCATAGCTAATTGTCAGATAGTGCATATATACCCATACAAACATACATGCGAGTTCATACAGTGATGATAATAATAATAGCGATGATAATAATAACAAAGTTAATAGTAATAATAATAATAATAATACTAATAATGTTCATAGTAATAATAACGATGATAATAATCTACTCATGGATAAATAAGACAATAAGCTATGCAGTAGTGTGCAACAGTGTACCTGCGCTCGGTACCCAAGGCAGGCCCGGGCACCCAGAGGCCCCCCCCCTACGGACCCAGTATAGCGCATCAACCGGCCCCCTCCACCCCCCACACCCCCCAGCCACCCTCACCGCCCCGGGACCCCCCGGCCCCCGGGGCCACAGCCGCACCCCCGCCCCCAACGCCGGCAAAGCGGGCCCCCGAGCGAGAGTCCCCCCTGGTTCCCCCTGTGCCCTGTAAAAGAAGAAGATAAATAATTAAAAAGATACAATTAAATACTCAATCTGTGGGCCCCCGCCCACCACTGTCAGACCCCCGTGTCTCGGGTCGTCGCCGCCCAGCCGCCCTCGAGCGGCGGAGGGGGACCACCCGGGCAGCGGCCCGGTCCCGGGATTGGGGGAAGGGGGACCCCGCCACAAGTGGCAAGGTCCCTATAAGCCCAGCCGGTCTCGCACCTCGGGGGCACCGGACTGCACAGAGCCCATCCAGGGTGGGAAAGATATCTGGTCCAGCCCCCACTAGCAGGCCGACCCCACTGTGTGTAGGAGTGTCAGTGTGTGTATATGTGCACTTGCTGGTGTTTTGGACTATCTTGCATTTAAAATGGAAGGGTGGTAAGGCCCTGGGGCAACCACACTGCTGCTGAGCAGGGCGGCGGCCGCAGTGCACGAACCCCCCCCCCCCCCAGGTCATTTCCGTTTTTAACCACTAGGGGCAGTAAAGCGCAAAACCACGGCTAGTTTCACCTGAAAGCGAATAAGAATCAACTTCCTGTTTGTGGACTATATCAAGTCACTCGTTTTAATTCTACTGCAACTCGTATGGATCCGAATGAGGAGTAACGACTGGTGGGACAGAGTGGTGACGACTTTATTTTCGGATCAACAGTGGCTGGCAATTTTCGGATGCAACGTCGCACATTTAATCTCATATGTGGGAAACTGCGACCGCTGCTCCGCTGACAAAATACTCATGCGGAATGAAATTTATTAGCATCCTAATAAAAGAGTCCAACAAAAATGATTTGTTTTCGCTTCTTGTTTGTAACTTTATAATGACTACGCCGAGAGGTGGGGCACCGACCAAGTACGTACACGGGAGAGGTGAGTGGAGTAGGCGGTCGTTAATGTGGACTGAGCTCGCATTCTGTTCGCACGTCGGTGACAAATGCGTTTTTATGCGATGTGACTACCAAAACCCCCTCCCCGAGGTGGTTTTGGGATTCGGATGACAAAACAGATTTGGACTGTTTGCACTTGGTTTCTTCGTGTGTTTTTTGCCGATCGGAATACGAAAAATGCATGAAATGACCAAGTGAAAACAGGGCCTATGTTCAGCTGGGTTCCAGTTTGTTCTTCCTTCTTTTCAAAGTCAATTGGGAGCAAAATGCCTCTGAGTGAAGTTTCTGTTAGTTTTTTGTATTTGCTCAATAACCACATCTTGAAGTCCCCACTGATAGAGTGAAAGACAACCATCCCCCATTGGCCATATATATATATATGTGTGTGTGTGTGTGTGTGTGCGTGTGTGTGTGTGCGTCAGTAGCATTAACATCACCTGCCAACATTAACCAGACGACCCAGTTTGTGAACCCTGAACTTTGATCTGTCTTCAGCTGTCAAACAGAGAAATGAAAAAATAATTTAAAAACCATCAAGTTTCATATTAAATATTAAAAGTTAAAATGTAAAAATGAGTTTAAAAAGGTTTACAAAGAAGTGGCTTCATTGAACAGCAACATCTCTTTCCAGCAAGGTGTCTTTTCATCATTGTCTTGAATATTTTGCTGCTTTGCCAACTATTGAACCATTTTCAATCAACAGCTTTGCTTCATAACATTTCTAAAACAAACTCACTAGGAATAAGAGTGCAGGGTGTAACTCTGGGTGTCACCAACAGAGCCAAACCAGGCAGCAGCTGGATTCTTTTTGGTTATTATTGTGTTATTTCAGTGTTGGCTGAGTCTCCACTGGTCTGGATCAGAAACCTCCAGTCCTCCCAGTCCCAGACAGGAGAGCCTTAAACAGTGGTCTGGAGACCAAGACCACTCTGGAGTACTACAACACTACCTCAGTGATGACCTCGCAGGTCCACCTGTTAGCACCACCAGCCTTGAACAACACCACAACGTCATCATATGCTGAGATCCATCTGCTCCGGCCTCCATCTCCAAGTCCTGCTGCTTCCACTGAGGATTCAGCTCCACCAGTGGCTTCTGGGACGTCTCTCCCAGTAACCACAGCAGCTTGTAGGGAGAAGCAGTCCGCCAGCCACCAGGCTGCACTGGGGTCAAAGGTCGTGACACGCCCACAGACAGTGTGTGTGTGTGCAGCTTGCTGTTTAGCGCCACTTATTGTAGTTCTGTCACCACTAGATGGAGCTCTCCTCTTCATTCTCCTCCTCACCCTTCCTCACCTCCAGCTGCAGAGAGAAGAAGAGACAGCAGGAGTCAGGACTCACTCTCCAGACTCTCAGTCACATGTCAAGTGTGGAACATATGAAGGTCATGTGACCATGGAGTGTTGGACTGATACTGAGGCCTGATGAAGATGAACTGATCAATAATTGAGTGGTGAACTGAGAGAAGAAGCAGTTTGGCAGCAGATGTTGGATGAATGAGGAGCAGCTGGACGTCACCATCCTCCTCTCACACTGTGACTGGGAACACTGGCCCTCTGCTGTGGGATCAACTGGCTTTGGTGCTGGAACCATCATCCACTGGTTCCAAACCAGTACTGACCTCACACTCTCCAGTTGATGGTCTCTGCTGTGGACAAGATTCATCAGTGGCTTCACTGATGAAGCCTTTGTAGTATCTGAATCTATGTATATGACATCATTTGATCCAATGTAGATGGCCTGATGTGAACTCAGCAGTGAACCCGCTGCTGCACTCCTTCCCTAAGGGCGTCAGTTTCCATATATGGTCTTGTTATTGCCACTGCCACCAAATTAAAACCAGATGGCCATTGGGGGATGCAATTATGGAATGCATACATTCTCCCCCACTTCTAGCATCTTCCTCCCTGGTTGCTGGGAGGTATAAGAGGTGATGTGAACAAAGGATCATCGGAGTTGCTCACATCTGGCCCAGAGACATCCCCAGGCTTTCTAGGTGCCTGACTGACTTCTGACTTCTTTGCAAATAAACCAGTTTTTATACAACTAAGTCTGTGTCAGTGAAGACTCCTTCAACATCTACATCACGCGAAGCCACCAGAAGAATTCACCACACCTTCAGCTGGTTCCCTCTCAGGTCCAGGTGTCTGAAGTGGGAGGGGGGGAGGGATTGGACTTCAGAGCTGAGAGCAGCCAATCACAGCTGAGCTCTGACAACCTGCAGCTCTCCAACCTGAATAAAGAATAAATGATTGAGAGTTTATAATGATGGAGAGTTTTTCCAGGGTGTCATCACTCTGAAAATCAAAGTGAAATGTCGACTTCAGAATCTGACACTACAGAAAATGTCACCTTGAAATTAAATCCTCAGTCCAAAACTAATGTGTGTGTAAATGATGTTGGTCACATGACCACTGATGACCTGCTTTAACTTCAAACATGAACAGAATGAAGTTTTCATATTTCTGGATGTTATTTTGATATGAATCAACCTTCAGCCCACCAACCTGAATAGAGAATCAATATTTGATTTCTTCCATGGTGTAAATGTCATTTTAAGAGTAATTTCTCCATTTTTCCAAAACAAATGTGCACATTATAAAGACTCACAACAACAAAAACATAACAACTGTGTGAAGGAAAAAGCAGCAGGCTGAAGCCCAAGCTGATTATTGCCTATCCTATACAGTCCATAAGATTATCTGGAATAATTTGTCAGACAAAATCAAAAAGGAAAAAAAGAGAAACGCAACTCAATAAAATATGCTTGACATTATTCTTCATCACTGACTCACAATTCAATCATTTATCCTCATCATCATCAAGTATTTTGCCCTTCAAGATTTTTTCAACTCAACAAAGAAGCACACATTTTCAAATGGTCACTGATCCCATTCCAAAATGGAACTCCCAGAAAAGAAAGACATCTATACTTAACAATGCTTCTCACCTTCCATCATTCAAAGACACTCAACCCTCTGAACATGGATTGATTTTCTCTCACTTTAAAAAACTTAGAATACTGAGTGCAAGATTTTCATTCTTTCCTGGAAATAGTATTTCTAATGTTTTCAAGTCCACTATATCTATGAATTGGAAGATCTTTGACTCTATCAATCATTGATTTCTGCATTAGTGTTTACGTACCTTCCTAAACCTATCACAGCCTTCCTGCAGTTCCTCACAGCTGGAATCAGTCTCAATCTTCCCTCCATGGTTGTGTTGTACTTGCTGAGGTCCAACTCCTCCAGAACCTCCTCTGACATCTGCAGCATGTAGGCCAGAGCTGAACACTGGATGGCTGAGAGTTCCTTCTTTGATCTGGTCTCTGACTGCAGGAACTCTTGGACCTCCTGATGCACCGACTGATCCTTCACCTCCAGCAGACAGTGGAAGACGTTGATGCTTCTGTCAGGAGAAACATCACCAGTGTTCATCTCCTTCAGGTTGTTGATGACCTTCTGTAAGGTTCCTGGATGGTTGTCAGTGAGACCCAGCAGGCCTCCTAAGAATCTCTGGTTGGATTCCAGACTGAGTCCATGGAGAAAACGAACAAACAAGTCCAGGTGACCGTTTGGACTCTGCAGGGATTTCTTCATCATCCTCTTCAGGAACCCATCAAGGGTGTCCAAGGTTTGGTTAGGATTATGGCAGTCTTCCTTTTTAAAAAAATTTAAACGTTTTAAAAACATATTTTCTTGTGATGTCCCTGCTTTTGAGTCTTTCAGGAAATCCTGAAGAACCTCCTTCTTCCTCTTGGTGTGACAGTGGAAGCTGAAGACTGCAGCCAGAAACTCCTGGACGCTCAGATGAACGAAGCAGTAGACGGTTTTGTGGAAGATCACACTCTCTCTTCTGAAGATCTCTGTACAAACTCCTGAGTACACAGAGGCGTCAGTCACACTGAGACCAAACTTCTCCAGGTCTTCACTGTAGAACATGATGTTTCCACTCTCCAGATGTTCAAATGCCAGCTGGCCCAGCTTCAGAAAAACCTTCCTGTCAGCCTCCGTCAGCTCCTGTGGACCTCCTCCATACTTGTGCTGCTTCCTCTTGGTCCGGACCAGCAGGAAGTGTTAATACATGTCAGGCAGTGTCAGTCTCCTCTGTGCTCTGAGCTCAACATGCTCTCCAGAACTGTGGCAGTGATCCAGCAGAAGACCGGGATCTCACACATGATGTGGAGGCTCCTGGAGGCCTTGATGTGGGAGATGATCCTGCTGGACACATCTTCTCTATCTCTGAACCTCCTCCTGAAATACTCCTCCTTCTGGTCATCGGTGAAGCCTCGTACTTCTGTCAGCCTGTCCACACATGACGGAGGGATGTGATTGGCTGCTGCAGGTCTGGAGGTTATTCACAGCAGAGCCGAGGGAAGCAGATCTCCTCTGATCAGGTTTGTTAGCAGGACGCTGACTGACTTCTTCTGAGTGACGTCGGTCACCACCTGGTTGTCCTCAAAGTCCAGAGCCAGTCTGCTTTCATCCAGGCCGTCCAAGATGAAGAGAAGTTTGCAGACATGCAGCTGCTCTGCTGTGAGCTTCTCTAACGTTGGATGGAAAACATGGAGCAGCTCCAGAAGACTGTAGTGCTGCTCTTTGACCAAGTTGAGCTCCCTGAATGAGAGAGGAAGCACCAGATGAAGGTCCTGGTTCTCCAGGCACTGGGCCCAGTCCAGAGTGAACTTCTGCACTGAGAAGGTTTTTCCAACCCCAGCGACGCCGTTGGTCAGCACCACTCTGACTCTGAGTCCCTGCTGCTCAGGTGAGGCTTCAAAGATCTGGCTGCACCTGATTGGACGGTCGTGGAGGCTCTTCTTGGTCTTCTTGGTCTTCTTGGTCTCCAGCTGCCTGACCTCATGGTGTCTGTTGACCTCCTCACTCAGTCCCTCAGTGATGTAGAGGTCAGTGTAGATGCTGTTGAGGAGGGTTTGACTTCCTGCTTCTTCACCTTCAGTCACACGTTCACATCTCCTCTCCAGACTGATCTTCTGCTGCTGTAGAAGCTCCTGCAGACCATCATCAGCCTCTGGAGCAGAGAGAAGGTTGGAGAAGAAAATATCAGTGTGACAGTGTGAGCATCATTTCCTGTCCACAACTTGAAGCTGCTGCTGCTGCTGCTGCTGTGTGACTGTTTGCTCTAAATGTCCCTCAGTCAATCTTCTCACTGGAGGTCCTGAAGGATCTCAGAGGGAGAAGTGAAGGAGGTGCAGGTGGACAGTCTTACTGTGAGCAGTCTTGGTGTGACTGGCAGGTTGCAGTGCTGATGGAGCAGACTGGTCCCAGTATGAGCTGCTGGACACTGGGTCAGTCAGGACGTCACAGCCACCACCACCACTGCTCTTCCTCCTCCTGTGGAGAAGTTTGGGTTTGACTGCTCAGTTGGACAGCTTGGATGATAGTTTTTAGTCTTGAACACATTTTTCCTGTTACTGAAGTTTTGATTCTTCAGTCATACTAACTTACATGTAACACCCAACAAGATAAAGTTTCGACTTGGTCAAGCTGTCTATTCTAGAAGCACAGAGTGTCTTTTCTTCTGAAACACAAACAGTCAAATCCTTCATTTCAAAATAACTCCTGCACTGCAACTCCAGCTGCCAGTTTCCCTCTTGACTCAAACACTATGAACTGATGTGGTGATTCTACAGGAGCTCAAACAAGTTTAAAATAAGTCATTCATTCCCAACAAATGTGAACTGAAGAAGCAGCATCAGGAAGAAGACTGCAGAGGACGACACTCCAAGTTTCTTACTTTGCCTCAGAAGGTCCAGGTTCATGACTGAAGAATAGAGGTTCATCTTTGGACCAATCACTCTTCAGAGACACCATGCTGGGCCCTGGAGACTCTGACCTCCGTCTCCGTCCCTGAACTCTGCAACACAAACATTCCTTGAGTCAAAAACATCAATCTTTCATCAACTGTCTGCTGAGAAACATTAAAGGCAAACTGCTGCTCAGATTGAGGAGCTGCGGCAGCAACAGTGATGCTGCTCTTTATCTCTAGATGGTCTTCAGGAAAAGTGAAGAACTGAGAAGGAGAAGAGGACGGGCTGGGTTGCTGACCAGTCCACCAGTCAACCAGTTGACCAGTTGACCAGTCCACCAGTCAGAGGTCACTGGGTCATTGTCACCATGAAGGTGGTTTTCTGGACCAGTCTGGCAGGAAGATCAGAATCCCTTGACAGTCAATCAAGTGTCAATAACTGATGACTATTGACTAAATGATCCGATTAGAGTCAATATGAAACTGACTTTATTCTTCCAATCTTCATGAGATCAAACTGGTAGTTCACCCCATTATAATTCAGAATGCTATTGTCATAATAGTAATAGATTCGTAATAATCTATTATTCTGAGGCCTCAGGGTAAAATCACAAAATATTTCCTGCTCAGCAGACAAGCCAGTGGATATCCTCCCCCCTCCTCCTCTTGCTATACTGAGGACTCACATTATTAAACTGGGAGAAAGAAAAATACTTACAATGATTTTAAAAATTACAATACTGAAAGCAATGATTTCTGATCTGCCTCACAGTTTTCAGTCAGTGATGGTGTCTGTGACCAGAGTTTTCTTACTGGGTCCAGGTTCATTACTAAAGAATAGAGGTTCATCTTTGGACCAGGCACTCCTCAGAGACACCATGCTGGGCCCTCGAGACTCTGGTCTGACTTCTTCTCCATCCATCTCCTGAACTGGAGTCAGTCTGAGGTGAAACACAGCAGTTCTACTGTCAGCTCAGAACACAGTGCAGAACTTCACTGCAGTGGGAGAGTGCAGGACAGGTGCCTGCAGACACTGGAGTTCTGCTCCTCTGACCACACCAGGCATGATGAGTTTTTTTTACTATTTCATTATATTGTACCTAACTTCATATTAATATTTTCTGGAAATTCCTGGTTGTCACTTGATGATTCTCCTTCAGGGTGGTAGGGCTCAGAAGTCTGATATGGAACACCTTGATGCACCAGCACAACATCAAAGCTAAAGCTATTTGTTTCATGGGTGGAGATAAGAGCTGTTCGGCGTCGGCCACCAGTCCATCCGACGAAGGATGCGAAGCAACGGATTAATCCGTCGACTGGTGGCCGACCCTGGTGCATCGAGGTGTTCCAGAACTGACAACAGGTTGGCTAGGGCGACCTCGTTTGCCTCCATATCTGGGACGGCAGAATATGCAGCCAAGCTCTCGATCACCTGCTCAACTCGGTCCCGAGCATCAGATTCAGATACATGATTCAACTCCACCTGGGAAGCTGTCAGGTTTAAACCCTCAAAGTATGAAAGGAACACACGGGAGTCAAGTATATCTTACTCACGAGGAGAGCAGTGACAGCAAGCAACCTCAGTTACGTTCCATCCACCCCACTCTGAAGCGCTTCTGACTGCAAACCTCCTTTTTATTATCATAAATGGGGCAGTCCCTGGTTACATGGGTCTAGGTCATCTAAAGTTGACATATGCATGAGACCAGAGCCGGCCCAAGGCATAAGCGAATTAAGCGGCGGCTTAGGGCCCCAAGGCCACTAGGGGGCCCCCAAGAGCAATCAAAAAAAAAAAGTTTTTTTTTTCCATGTATAAATGATGATTTCTATATGATCAAATATATGTTATTGTACAAAAACACACTTTCAACAGAGTGCAGCTGCTGATGTAGACCCTAATGATTCTTAATGCCTCTGTACCTCACGTTGTGCTTTATCACTTGGAATGTTGTGTAAATCAACCCCAGGACACTCTTGTAGCTGGATGTGCTGCCCGTTGAGATTGAAAACCATATGTGGCAGCCTGGACGTGATACATGATGCATTCATTGAAATTATTCAGATTAAGTTTGCATTGGTATTACTGATGTTTCTGATTATTTTACCTTTGGAGATACAGCAACAGCATCATTTCAACGTGTAATACATACATGTGTAAAGACATGTCAGGCCGTCAATAGCTGCCAGAGCTGCACTGAACTCATTGTAGGTGTGTGAATGATCAACAATCAATACTGGCTGAAATAGAGGGCCCCAAAATCAAATTTTGCTGAGGGCCCCAAGAAGAAGAAGAAGAAGAAGAAGAAGGCTGGGACTATTTGGCACCGGAGAGAGCTGAGGCCCTGCCCCCTGGTGGCCATTCCACGTCAGTGGCATCTAAGGTGGGACTTGGAATCTTGTCTTTAGTGGACGGAACGTTGCTGAATGTCAAAGCCTCATCAAAGGCCGTGACCTCAGAGGTCTGCTTTGCTGTAGGGATTCTAGAACTCTGGCCTTGTTAAAGCAGCACAGCGGCGCAACGCACACCAGTCGACATTGGAGGACGAGAAGAAAGAGAAGGACGTTGGAAGACGAGAAGGCTGAGAAGAAGGAGCATCGCTGCTGAAGAAGGATGGAGACGTCGGGTCAACTCGGAGCCTCGAGGCCTCAACTGGGCGTGCGGCTCATCAAAAGGTCAGCGCGGTTTCCACTCATCTTGTGATTGACTGAAAATATGACTTGTTGGAGAAGAAGAAGAAAGAGGAGAAGAAGGAGGAGAAGAAAGAGGAGAAGAAGAAGGAGAAGGAAGATGAGGAGAAGGACAAGAAGAAAGAGGAGAAGAAGAAGGAGAAGAAGGAGGACGAGGAGAAGAAGAAAGAGGAGATGGAGGAGGAGGTCAGAAAAGAATCAGCCAAGAGAATTATTTCACTAGAAAAGGACATTTTCATTTACACTTTCTAACAACTCATTGTGATGCTTGGAAAATTATTTCACTTCCACAAGAAACAAACAAATGTTCAGATTCCAAATGAAACGCTGATCATCTTTGTTCTGGAGCTGCATCAACATCAACACTGCTACAATGAAACACTGTAGAAATAAGAACCAATCAGAATGAAGTGCGTAAGTAATATTCAGTCCAGTTCATGAGGTGGATGTTCACCTGGAGAATATAGAGATATATTTTATATGATACAAATGCATGTGTTACGTCTCCCCAGGATGGAGGACCACAATAACAAATACAGTCCCTGTATAAAGCAGGTTGAGTGGAGAAGCGGAGACACAGTCGGTGCTTTAGGTTGAATGCGTCTGAGGAAACGGGGAAGGCACCGCCCCCTTTACCTGTCCCCAGCGCAACTCGTCCCAACACAGAAGTCCCCCCCCACCCCCTCAGACTTTCCGCATAAATGTCACCTAAGCACTCATATAAACAAACAAATTAATGAAAATAAACAATTGATTCACCTCAAACCGCTGTGATGCTGGTTTGATTTGCTGGTTGTTGGGGAGAAGAAGGGATGCAAGAAAAGAGAAAAGGGGCGGTGCTGCTGCCTCAGGGAGAAGAAAACATCACAAGTCATCAATAAACTGTCACGTTGGTTCAAAGGATGCTCACACGCTGGTTTCAAAAGGTGGCGCTAATGTTACATTAAATCTAGATGCTTGTGCCTCATCATATACTCACTGATATAAATATGCATCATCATATAATCATTGATGTGAATATGTATTCTTAGAGATGGGCAATCTGTGCTGAACACTGTAAGATTCTGTGCAGACTGACAGGACACCTCAGAGAAGACTCAGGAACACAGCCATTGTAAAACAGTGACCTCAGGTGACATTAGGCGACCTCAAGCGACCTAAAGTGACCTCAGGTAACCTCAGGTGACCGCAGGTTACCTTCAGTGTCTTGCCCAAGGACACAAGGGCGGACTAGAATGGAGCGGGATTTGAACCGCCAACCTTTGGGCCAACCCGCGTTACCTCCTGAGCCACAGTGGCCACAGTCGCTATGAAGGGCTACATGGCCCAGAACATTGCGCAAACAGCCGATTCACGAGTTCCTTTGCTGAGTTGAACTTTTTGAACCCTCACGTCCTCTGGGTGGTGAACCAAAGGGCTGGGGGCCTGGCCCAGACATGGCCTCCCTGTCGAGGAGCAGGCACCGCCCACTTCACTGACACCAACGCTAACACCAACAATTTTATTTTCATTGTCAGAGGTACAACTTCCATTACATTTAAGACATTTTTCATCAAAATAAAAACAAACATAATGTTAATACAGAATCTGTTCTTGAAACTCAGGACCTCTCCTTTCTCTCCATGTGCACATTATAAGAAAAAAATAAAATAATGCTGATGATAGCAACCATATTAACCAGGTTAATTACATTACAAAAAAACAGTAGAGTGACAGCACAGTGTAAAAAGCAAGTGCCAATAAAATGAGTCTAGTGTATCTGTTTTACTGTCCTGTACTGCACACTGCTCTTCCTCTATACTTGTCATGGTGTAATTACACACCAGCGCATGTTTGTAATAATTGTTAGGGATTTGGGGGGGGCGGTGTTAATAACAATACATTGAACAATAGAACAGTAGAACAGGGATGCGTCTTAGGGAAATACCTCTAGGGTTGCTAGGGTTGAGAATGATGGCACTCATTGGGCAGAAATTCACTATTTTAATGTGTTCTGGTGGCGGGAGCAGCCAGAGATCTTTGAAATAATACGCATCAGTCTGTTGTGTCCCTTGGATGAGGCGTCTTTTTTCTGCACAGGAAATCCACCTTTTTCAATCTGTCCATTTGCAGATGGAGTATGTGATTTTTTTCCACTAAATAAATGTCCTCCATTGAGTCTGTCCATTCTTTCACTGGAGGAGGTTCAGGATGCAACCAATGTCTGGTGATATTTGCCTTGACTGCAGTTATCATTATCATCAATAGGTGTCTATTGGCATCTCCCACAATGAAATCTGATTTACCTAAGATGGTTTGGTATCTTCTGATGAAATATTTATTCTACTGTTTTGTGCTCCTCTAAGCAGAAGCTCTGTAGACCTGGACACTTCCACAATATGTCATGTGGTGATCGTGGCTTTAATCCAACAGGGCAGGATGCAGGATCCACCACTAGATGGAGCTCTCCTCTCCACTCTCCCTCAGCTCCATGGTCCAGTCAGATCTGCTGCTGGATCATCAGGACCAGCTGATCCTCCATCAACATCACCACCAACTGTAGAGAGAAGAAGAGACGGTAGAGTCACCACTCACAGTCCTTGAAAGCATCGTCCCAGAGACGTTCACTGTTCACAGACTGTCAGTCACATGTTGACAGTGTCAAAGATGAAGGTCATGTGACCACAACAAAGTCATGTGTAATGCTGGAGTTAGCTCAAGATAACAGCAACAGTAAAGGAAGTGACTTATTATGGGCTGGACTGAATTGGGATGAAGTATTGAAGACGTCAGGAACGACTACGGAGCCTGTGAGTTGCACCAATAATATCACAACACACACAAACACAGGAACTGATTTGTAGTCTGATTTTGGGCCTTTTGTTCACTTCAGGACTTCTTTGCAGTTTTTTCTTCTTGAAGTCAGTCTTGGAATACGTGCTTCCGCTGCACTCCGACCACCTTCTTGACTGAGGAGTCCACGATATCTCTGTCTTCTGCTTGCTATTTAGTTCACTTGGGTCTCCTCCATGGCCTCGGAGCTCAACATCTACATCTCCATAGAACCCAGATCCAGCCATTCTGGTTCCAGGTGGCTCCAAAAGACCCTGACCATGCAACTGTTCTTCTAGGACGGACTCCTTCTCCTTCCAGGGTGGTAGCCGCCTGGCAGGAGGTTGTTCTGATGGTTCACTTCCTCCATGCGGTGGCAAAGGAAGTTGAGATCGCTGTCAAGCTAACTGTGGATACGCCTGACAGGAAGTTGCACCGACAGCGGACTCGCCCTTCACAGTAAAAGCTCATTTAACCTGGGTTACACATGTGGCTGGCTGACTGGCACCATCCTCCTCTCACACTGTGACTGGGAAACGTTATCAACCATCGTCCACTGCTTCCAAACCAGTACTGACCTCACACTCTCCAGTTTATTGTCTCTGCTGGTGACCAGATCATCCAGTATCTTCCCTGTTGACTCCTTCACATTGTTGTCACTCAGGTCCAGGTGTCTGAGGTGGGAGGGGTTGGACTTCAGAGCTGAGAGCAGCCAATCACAGCTGAGCTCTGACAAACTGCAGTCCTCCAACCTGAATAAAGAAGGAATGATGGAGAGAGACATTCACAGTTGGGTGTGTGCGTAATTTAAATCCAGTTTTACACATTTTTGATGGAATCAAAGTGAATTCCAACAAAGTCAATTCAAAGTCATAACAACAATCACTGCAGCAGTTGTAGAGTGAAGAGGGTGAACTGACCTCAGAGTCTCCAGTTTACAGTCTGGACTCTGCAGAAAACCACTCAGCTCCTCCACTGATGAATCCTGCAGCTGGTTGTCACTCAGGTCCAGCTGTCTGAGGTGGGAGGGGTTGGACTTCAGAGCTGAGAGCAGCCAATCACAGCTGAGCTTTGTCAACCAGCAGTTCTCCAACCTGAATCAAGATTTGATTTCTTCCATGGTGTAAATGTCATATTCAGAGTCATTTCTCCCTGTTGATGATCCAGATGTGCAGCTGTTGGGATCACTGAGTCATTCCCTCAAAGGAGTCATTGTGCCAGTGTGTTGTCAACACAACAACAAGGGCAGTGCGTCAGTCAGTGTGCAGCCAATCAGCAGTGAAGATGGAAAATAATCAGTGAGTCCTTTGTGTGCTTGTGGCTGTTTTCAGTCATCAGAGTCTCATTACAAGTCAAACACATTCTAAGGACAAGATGAAGAAATACTGCTGCACTATTAATCTGCCTCTAATATTTCTTCACAGGATCTTCTGCTCAGTCATGTGACCTTCATCACCAATCAACAACTTCCATTGAGCTCCAAAGTGACTGGAGACATTTTCCACACTTTCTTCCACCATCCAAAGTCTTGTCTGGCTACAGGTTGTTGACATGAAAATATCAACAACATCCACTTTGTCTAGATGAGTCTTTAATATCTGCTTCAAAGTCTTCACACTGAGCAGCGTTACACACCAGTTGTCATCTGCTGACACGCACTGGCCACCAGTAGAAAGCAGGAACTGACCTGAGATCTTCCAGTCTGCAGTTTGGACTCTGCAGTCCAGCACAGAGCAGCTTCACTCCAGGATCCTCCAGTGTGGTGTTACTCAGGTCCAGCAGTGTGAGATGGGAGGGGCTGGACTGCAGAGCTGAAGACACCACTGCACACTGAAGCTCTGAGAGTTCAATGCCTGTGTTTATCCGTTTGGTGAAATCGCAGCAATGAAGGAGAGCAGAGAGAGAAGTTGTGGTTGACATGAAACTCTGCTGGGTACAAAAGGGTTTCAAGACTCATTAACATGTGATCAGCTGCTTCCATCATCACCACCACCACCACCACCACCACCACCACCATCATCTCCATCAGCAGGTCCTCAGTGTCTCCACTGCAGTCTCCTCAACCAGGGAACACACACTCCAGTGTGTTCCAGCCACTGAGTGTCAACACGTCCTGTTGTGACTGACAGTGTTGCTCTGATCTTCTTCTTCAACTCAACATGATGCTCAGTTGTGATTAATGTTGACACACACACACACACACACACACACACACACGAAATTATTTAATTGTATCAAGGTGCAGAAAATAGGCATTTGATCAATAACAAACGTGCGCAGTCTCCAACAGAGCTCAATTAAAAAGTTGGTACTGACAATGGGGGGAAAGCGCCTACACCTGTGATCAACCAGGTGCAGTGGTTATCAAAATCATAGTCTCCCAACAGAGCTCAATTAAAAAGTGGGTACTGACAATGGGGGGAAAGCGCCTACACCTGTGATCAGGCAAATTAATTACAGCCTTTATATATAAGAGTGAGAATCATTTCTGAATGAGAGGAGTCAGATACTGAAACAAACAGAACAGAACAGAACAGAACAAACTGGACAGAAAACAAAAAAGGGAACAATGGACCCCAAAATAGTTAGCGAAGTCTTGCTTTACTTAGAGCATAATTCCTTCCCAAAGGATTTGACTAAAACGCAGCGACACACAATCAAGCGGAGAGCTTCCAGTTTTGTTCTCAAGGGTAAGTATGAAACTAATGTAAGCCTAGATGTTTAAAGTGGAAAGATGTTTCTCTCTGAACTTGTTGTGATCAATTAGATGGAATTCTTCATTATATCTGCCGAAGAAAACCTTGCGAGCACATTGCTCAAGTGGTGCTCTCGGCCTCTGAGGCAGAGGCAATTTTCCAAGAATTTCACTGCAGCAGCATTGGGACACGTTGTGGGGTAGAGAAAACCCACAATGCAATAATAACTCGGTACTATTGGCCTGGCATGCAAGCTGACATCAGGAAATGGGTATGTAATCTTTATTTCATTAATTATGTCATGAAAAATTTAAAATTTTTCAAGCAGTCACACCTAACTTGTTAATAAAACATGTTTTGTACAAAGTGAATTGAGATATTTACTTAGAAATCCTACATAGATTTAAACAATGCGCATCAATACTTTGCTTTTCTAGATTGCACAGTGTCCAGACTGCCAGGCCAAACGTGCGACTCTCAAAGAGAGAACACAGTACACGCCTATTACTGTAAGCTTGACAGCACAACTGCACCAATAATCAATGACATCAATCGAGAGTAACCCTTGTCTAACAATTTCTTTCTTTAAGGTACAAGAACCATTTGAATTGGTTGGGATGGACCTCATGCGCCTGACCATGACAGAGGACGGTAATCAATACATATGTGTAATGGTTGATTATTTTACCAAATGGGCAGTAGCCTACCCTCTGAAGAGTAAAACAGCAGAAGAGGTCCCCAGTTGTATTCTTAAATTTAGATACACATATGGTGTACCTCAGACTGAGACTGCTAACAGATCAGGGGACAGAGTTCAAGAATAAGGTGAGAACCAAACTGTTCATTGCGATATTCCTGTGCTTGATATAATGCACCCGTTTCTGTTCATTTGATCAACAGCTAAATAGACATCTGTGTGAGAAAATGGCCATTAAGCGGAGCTTTCGCTCTCCATACCATCCCCAAACAAATGGTTTGGTGGAAAAACTTAATGGCACCATTCAGAGGTGAGTTACTTACTTTTAACACATTTTCTATGTTGAAACAAGTGACTTTATGAAACATTTTCAGATCTTTAAACATTCTCTGTAAATCCAAGCCAAAATCCTGGGACAAATTTTTAGACTCAATGTTTGCACTGAGAACAAATAAACAACTAACAACCAAACAGTCCCCTTTTTTTTTTTTAATGTTTGGTCGAGAGGCCAAATACCCTTCACAGGTTCCCAATGATTATGAGGTAAGAACAAAATTTAACTTCCAAAAAATTGTGCTGACTACAGAACATTTGATATTTAATGTCTGTTACACTGAAGGTCACCCACGAGGAGGTGGAAAGACTTCAACAATGAGGACCCATTTGAGGGACTGCTGACACTTGAAGAAACCTACCTTGAAGTTGAAAAAAAATGTTGAAAAGTCACAAAGAAAAATTCAACATAAAAAACTTGAAAAAGGTGAAGACGTGACCTTTTGTGTTGGCGACAAAGTTTTGAAAAAAAACATCCGTCAAGAACAATGAAAAGGCGGCAAAATGGCCCCAGACATGTTGGGGCCATTCATTGTGTCCAACATAGAGGACAAACTGGTGTATTTAAAAAGAGGGAGGTCAACAATGTCAGCAAACATTGACCAGTTGGAGCACAACATTGAACAAGAGGAGAGAATTCCCGCAAAACTGAAAAGGATCGCAAGCTCTCCTCCGGTTCAATGCAGTGCTCCAAACGTCCCTCAAAGTGCTGCATGTCCAACTCCAGGTAAATCTCATGCTGCTCACGATTTGTCATTATATTAGTAGATTC